>NC_058083.1:53227505-53341440 GCF_014858855.1 Bufo gargarizans | reverse complement strand
AGCATTGGGTAAACCAGGGAAAGGAACGAAATGAGCCATCTTGCTAAAACGGTCCACCACCACCAGGATCACCGACTTCCCTGAGGAACGAGGAAGATCCGTGATAAAGTCCATGGAGAGGTGTGTCCAAGGACGGGAAGGTATGGGTAACGGGAGAAGGGGACCTGAAGGCCGTGAACGAGGGACCTTAGCGCGAGCGCACGTCTCACAAGCAGCCACAAAACCCTCCACCGACTTACGAAGAGCGGGCCACCAAAATCTCCGAGCAATGAGATCTACCGTGGCTCTACTCCCGGGGTGACAAGCAAGAACAGTATCATGATGCTCCTTGAAGAGTTTGTGACTAGAGTTGAGCGAACACCTGGATGTTCGGGTTCGAGAAGTTCGGCCGAACATCCCGGAAATGTTCGGGTTCGGGATCCGAACCCGATCCGAACTTCGTCCCGAACCCGAACCCCATTGAAGTCAATGGGGACCCGAACTTTTCGGCACTAAAAAGGCTGTAAAACAGCCCAGGAAAGAGCTAGAGGGCTGCAAAAGGCAGCAACATGTAGGTAAATCCCCTGCAAACAAATGTGGATAGGGAAATGAATTAAAATAAAAATTAAATAAATAAAAATTAACCAAAATCAATTGGAGAGAGGTTCCATAGCAGAGAATCTGGCTTCCCGTCACCCACCACTGGAACAGTCCATTCTCAGATATTTAGGCCCCGGCACCCAGGCAGAGGAGAGAGGTCCCGTAACAGAGAATCTGTCTTCATGTCAGCAGAGAATTAGTCTGCATGTCATAGCAGAGAATGAGGCTTCACGTCAGCCACCACTGCAACAGTCCATTGGCATATATTTAGGCCCAGCACCCAGGCAGAGGAGGGAGGTCCCGTAACAGAGAATCTGTCTTCATGTCAGCAGAGAATTAGTCTGCATGTCATAGCAGAGAATGAGGCTTCACGTCAGCCACCACTGCAACAGTCCATTGGCATATATTTAGGCCCAGCACACACACAGGCAGAGGAGAGAGGTCCCGTAACAGAGAATCTGGCTTCATGTCAGCAGAGAATCAGTCTGCATGTCATAGCAGAGAATGAGGCTTCACGTCAGCCACCACTGCAACAGTCCATTGGCATATATTTAGGCCCAGCACACACACAGGCAGAGGAGAGAGGTCCCGTAACAGAGGATCTGGCTTCATGTCAGCAGAGAATCAGTCTGCATGTCATAGCAGAGAATCAGGCTTCACGTCAGCCACCACTGCAACAGTCCATTGTCATAAATTTAGGCCCAGCACCCAGGCAGAGGAGAGAGGTCCCGTAACAGACAATCTGGCTTCATGTCAGCAGAGAATTAGTCTGCATGTCATAGCAGAGAATGAGGCTTCACGTCAGCCACCACTGCAACAGTCCATTGGCATATATTTAGGCCTAGCACACAGGCAGAGGAGAGAGGTCCCGTAACAGACAATCTGGCTTCATGTCAGCAGAGAATCAGTCTGCATGTCATAGCAGAGAATGAGGCTTCACGTCACCCACCACTGCAACAGTCCATTGGCATATATTTAGGCCTAGCACACAGGCAGAGCAGAGAGGTCCCGTAACAGACAATCTGGCTTCATGACAGCAGAGAATCAGTCTGCATGTCATAGCAGAGAATGAGGCTTCACGTCACCCACCACTGCAACAGTCCATTGGCATATATTTAGGCCTAGCACACAGGCAGAGCAGAGAGGTCCCGTAACAGACAATCTGGCTTCATGACAGCAGAGAATCAGTCTGCATGTCATAGCAGAGAATGAGGCTTCACGTCACCCACCACTGCAACAGTCCATTGGCATATATTTAGGCCTAGCACACAGGCAGAGCAGAGAGGTCCCGTAACAGACGATCTGGCTTCATGTCAGCAGAGAATCAGTCTGCATGTCATAGCAGAGAATGAGGCTTCACGTCAGCCACCACTGCAACAGTCCATTGGCATATATTTAGGCCCAGCACCCAGGCAGAGGAGGGAGGTCCCGTAACAGAGAATCTGTCTTCATGTCAGCAGAGAATTAGTCTGCATGTCATAGCAGAGAATGAGGCTTCACGTCAGCCACCACTGCAACAGTCCATTGGCATATATTTAGGCCCAGCACACACACAGGCAGAGGAGAGAGGTCCCGTAACAGAGAATCTGTCTTCATGTCAGCAGAGAATTAGTCTGCATGTCATAGCAGAGAATCAGGCTTCACGTCACCCACCACTGCAACAGTCCATTGGCATATATTTAGGCCCAGCACCCAGGCAGAGGAGGGAGGTCCCGTAACAGAGAATCTGTCTTCATGTCAGCAGAGAATTAGTCTGCATGTCATAGCAGAGAATGAGGCTTCACGTCAGCCACCACTGCAACAGTCCATTGGCATATATTTAGGCCCAGCACACACACAGGCAGAGGAGAGAGGTCCCGTAACAGAGAATCTGTCTTCATGTCAGCAGAGAATTAGTCTGCATGTCATAGCAGAGAATGAGGCTTCACGTCAGCCACCACTGCAACAGTCCATTGGCATATATTTAGGCCCAGCACACACACAGGCAGAGGAGAGAGGTCCCGTAACAGACAATCTGGCTTCATGTCAGCAGAGAATTAGTCTGCATGTCATAGCAGAGAATGAGGCTTCACGTCACCCACCACTGCAACAGTCCATTGGCATATATTTAGGCCCAGCACCCAGGCAGAGGAGGGAGGTCCCGTAACAGAGAATCTGTCTTCATGTCAGCAGAGAATTAGTCTGCATGTCATAGCAGAGAATGAGGCTTCACGTCAGCCACCACTGCAACAGTCCATTGGCATATATTTAGGCCCAGCACACACACAGGCAGAGGAGAGAGGTCCCGTAACAGAGGATCTGGCTTCATGTCAGCAGAGAATCAGTCTGCATGTCATAGCAGAGAATCAGGCTTCACGTCAGCCACCACTGCAACAGTCCATTGTCATAAATTTAGGCCCAGCACCCAGGCAGAGGAGAGAGGTCCCGTAACAGAGAATCTGGCTTCATGTCAGCAGAGAATCAGTCTTCATATCATAGCAGAGAATCAGGCTTCACGTCACCCACCACTGTAAGAGTCAATTTTCATAAATTTAGGCCCAGAACCCAGGCAGAGGAGAAAGGTCCCGTAACAGACAATCTGGCTTCATGTCAGCAGAGAATCAGTCTGCATGTCATAGCAGAGAATCAGGCTTCACGTCAGCCACCACTGCAACAGTCCATTGGCATATATTTAGGCCTAGCACACAGGCAGAGGAGAGAGGTCCCGTAACAGACAATCTGGCTTCATGTCAGCAGAGAATCAGTCTGCATGTCATAGCAGAGAATGAGGCTTCACGTCAGCCACCACTGCAACAGTCCATTGTCATAAATTTAGGCCCAGCACCCAGGCAGAGGAGAGAGGTCCCGTAACAGACAATCTGGCTTCATGTCAGCAGAGAATTAGTCTGCATGTCATAGCAGAGAATCAGGCTTCATGTCAGCCACCACTGCAACAGTCCATTGGCATATATTTAGGCCTAGCACACAGGCAGAGGAGAGGTTCATTCAACTTTGGGTAGCATCGCAATATAATGGTAAAATGAAAATAAAAATAGGATTGAATGAGGAAGTGCCCTGGAGTCCAATAATATATGGTTATGGGGAGGTAGTTAATGTCTAATCTGGACAAGGGACGGACAGGTCCTGTGGGATCCATGCCTGGTTCATTTTTATGAACGTCAGCTTGTCCACATTGGCTGTAGACAGGCGGCTGCGTTTGTCTGTAATGACGCCCCCTGCCGTGCTGAATACACGTTCAGACAAAACGCTGGCTGCCGGGCAGGCCAGCACCTCCAAGGCATAAAAGGCTAGCTCTGGCCACGTGGACAATTTAGAGACCCAGAAGTTGAATGGGGCCGAACCATCAGTCAGTACGTTGAGGGGTGTGCACACGTACTGTTCCACCATGTTAGTGAAATGTTGCCTCCTGCTAACACGTTGCGTATCAGGTGGTGGTGCAGTTAGCTGTGGCGTGTTGACAAAAGTTTTCCACATCTCTGCCATGCTAACCCTGCCCTCAGAGGAGCTGGCCGTGACACAGCTGCCTTGGCGACCTCTTGCTCCTCCTCTGCCTTGGCCTTGGGCTTCCACTTGTTCCCCTGTGACATTTGGGAATGCTCTCAGTAGCGCGTCTACCAACGTGCGCTTGTACTCGCGCATCTTCCTATCACGCTCCAGTGCAGGAAGTAAGGTGGGCACATTGTCTTTGTAGCGTGGATCCAGCAGGGTGGCAACCCAGTAGTCCGCACAGGTTAAAATGTGGGCAACTCTGCTGTCGTTGCGCAGGCACTGCAGCATGTAGTCGCTCATGTGTGCCAGGCTGCCCAGGGATAAGGACAAGCTGTCCTCTGTGGGAGGCGTATCGTCATCGTCCTGCCTTTCCCCCCAGCCACGCACCAGTGATGGACCCGAGCTGCGTTGGGTGCCACCCCGCTGTGACCATGCTTCATCCTCATCCTCCTCCACCTCCTCCTCATCCTCGTCCTCCTCGTCCTCCAGTAGTGGGCCCTGGCTGGCCACATTTGTACCTGGCCTCTGCTGTTGCCAAAAACCTCCCTCTGAGTCACTTCGAAGAGACTGGCCTGAAAGTGCTAAAAATGACCCCTCTTCCTCCTCCTCCTCCTCCTCCTCCTGGGCCACCTCCTCTTCCATCATCGCCCTAAGTGTTTTCTCAAGGAGACATAGAAGTGGTATTGTAACGCTGATAACGGTGTCATCGCCACTGGCCATGTTGGTGGAGTACTCGAAACAGCGCAACAGGGCACACAGGTCTCGCATGGAGGCCCAGTCATTGGTGGTGAAGTGGTGCTGTTCTGTAGTGCGACTGACCCGTGCGTGCTGCAGCTGAAACTCCACTATGGCCTGCTGCTGCTCGCACAGTCTGTCCAGCATGTGCAAGGTGGAGTTCCACCTGGTGGGCACGTCGCATATGAGGCGGTGAGCGGGAAGGCCGAAGTTACGCTGTAGCGCAGACAGGCGAGCAGCAGCAGGATGTGAACGCCGGAAGCGCGAACAGACGGCCCGCACTTTATGCAGCAGCTCTGACATGTCGGGGTAGTTGTGAATGAACTTCTGCACCACCAAATTCAGCACATGCGCCAAGCAAGGGATGTGCGTCAAATTGGCTAGTCCCAGAGCTGCAACGAGATTTCGCCCATTATCACACACCACCAGGCCGGGCTTGAGGCTCACCGGCAGCAACCACTCGTCGGTCTGTTGTTCTATACCCCGCCACAACTCCTGTGCGGTGTGGGGCCTGTCCCCCAAACATATGAGTTTCAGAATGGCCTGCTGACGTTTACCCCGGGCTGTGCTGAAGTTGGTGGTGAAGGTGTGTGGCTGACTGGATGAGCAGGTGGAAGAAGAGGAGGAGGAAGCCGAGAAGGAGGAGGTGGCAACAGGAGGCAAAGAATGTTGCCCTGCGATCCTTGGCGGCGGAAGGACGTGCGCCAAACAGCTCTCCGCCTGGGGCCCAGCTGCCACTACATTTACCCAGTGTGCAGTTAGGGAGATATAGCGTCCCTGGCCGTGCTTACTGGTCCACGTATCTGTGGTTAGGTGGACCTTGCCACAGATGGCGTTGCACAGTGCACACTTGATTTTATCGGATACTTGGTTGTGCAGGGAAGGCACGGCTCTCTTGGAGAAGTAGTGCCGGCTGGGAACAACATACTGTGGGACAGCAAGCGACATGAGCTGTTTGAAGCTGTCTGTGTCCACCAGCCTAAATGACAGCATTTCATAGGCCAGTAGTTTAGAAATGCTGGCATTCAGGGCCAGGGATCGAGGGTGGCTAGGTGGGAATTTACGCTTTCTATCAAATGTTTGTGAGATGGAGAGCTGAACGCTGGCGTGTGACATGGTTGAGACGCTTGGTGACGGAGGTGGTGGTGGTGGTGTTGGTGGTACATCCCCTGTTTGCTGGGCGGCAGGTGCCAACGTTCCTCCAGAGGCGGAGGAAGAGGCCGAGGCGGCAGCAGCAGAATAGGCCGAGGCGGCAGCAGCAGAAGAGGTAGCAGGGGGAGCCTGAGTGACTTCCTTGGTTTTAAGGTGTTTACTCCACTGCAGTTCATGCTTTGCATGCAGGTGCCTGGTCATGCAGGTTGTGCTCAGGTTCAGAACGTTAATGCCTCGCTTCAGGCTCTGATGGCACAGCGTGCAAACCACTCGGGTCTTGTCGTCAGCACATTGTTTGAAGAAGTGCCATGCCAGGGAACTCCTTGAAGCTGCCTTTGGGGTGCTCGGTCCCAGATGGCGGCGGTCAGTAGCAGGCGGAGTCTCTTGGCGGCGGGTGTTCTGCTTTTGCCCACTGCTCCCTCTTTTGCTACGCTGTTGGCTCGGTCTCACCACTGCCTCTTCCTCCGAACTGTGAAAGTCAGTGGCACGACCTTCATTCCATGTGGGGTCTAGGACCTCATCGTCCCCTGCATCGTCTTCCACCCAGTCTTGATCCCTGACCTCCTGTTCAGTCTGCACACTGCAGAAAGACGCAGCAGTTGGCACCTGTGTTTCGTCATCATCAGAGACATGCTGAGGTGGTATTCCCATGTCCTCATCATCAGGAAACATAAGTGGTTGTGCGTCAGTGCATTCTATGTCTTTCACCGCTGGGGAAGGGCTAGGTGGATGCCCTTGGGAAACCCTGCCAGCGGAGTCTTCAAACAGCATAAGAGACTGCTGCATAACTTGAGGCTGAGACAGTTTCCCTGGTATGCATGGGGGTGATGTGACAGACTGATGGGGTTGGTTTTCAGGCGCCATCTGTGCGCTTTCTGCAGAAGACTGGGTGGGAGATAATGTGAACGTGCTGGATCCACTGTCGGCCACCCAATTGACTAATGCCTGTACCTGCTCAGGCCTTACCATCCTTAGAACGGCATTGGGCCCCACCATATATCGCTGTAAATTCTGGCGGCTACTGGGACCTGAGGTAGTTGGTACACTAGGACGTGTGGATGTGGCAGAACGGCCACGTCCTCTCCCAGCACCAGAGGGTCCACTAACACCACCACGACCATGTCCACGTCCGCGTCCCTTACTAGATGTTTTTCTCATTGTTATGGTTCACCACAACAACAAATATATTATTTGGCCCAATGTATTGTATTCAAATTCAGCGGGATATAAATTTGAGGCCTAGTATTTAGGCGCTGGGTGACCGGTATGGATTTAGTGACAGAATTAGACTTGGAAATGCACAGAAGCGTGTGTGTGAAGTTATTCTGAATGACCCTATGTGCACCTTCAATATGATCTACCCTTTTAGGGATAGATTTCAAATAGCTCTGATATAGCAGAAACGACTAAATTATGAAATTGCTAAATTGGGAATTGTATTTCAACCCAGAACAAAAAAATGTGCTTTGACGGACACTAAATAACTTTCCCAGCCACAACAGGACAGCGGTAACGAGAGATTTAGCGGGATATAAATTTGAGGCCTAGTATTTAGGCGCTGGGTGACAGGTATGGGTTTAGTGACAGAATTAGATTTGGAAATGCACAGAAGCGGGTGTGTGAAGTTATTCTGAATGACCCTATGTGCACCTTGAATATTATATACCCTTTTAGGGATAGATTTCAAATAGCTCTGATATAGCAGAAACCACTAAATTATGAAATTGCTAAATTGGGAATTGTATTTCAACCCAGAACAAGAAATGTGCTTGAACGGACACTAAATAACTCGCCCAGCTACAGCACTAGGGACAGATTTAGCTGGATATAAATTTGAGGCCTAGTATTTAGGCGCTGGGTGACCGGTATGGATTTAGTGACAGAATTAGACTTGGAAATGCACAGAAGCGTGTGTGTGAAGTTATTCTGAATGACCCTATGTGCACCTTGAATATTATATACCCTTTTAGGGATAGATTTCAAATAGCTCTGATATAGCAGAAACCACTAAATTATGAAATTGCTAAATTGGGAATTGTATTTCAACCCAGAACAAGAAATGTGCTTGAACGGACACTAAATAACTCGCCCAGCTACAGCACTAAGGACAGATTTAGCGGGATATAAATTTGAGGCCTAGTATTTAGGCGCTGGGTGACAGGTATGGGTTTAGTGCCAGAATTAGACTTGGAAATACACAGTAGCGGGTGTGTGTGAAGTTATTCTGAATGACCCAATGTGCACCTTGAATATTATATACCCTTTTAGGGATAGATTTCAAATAGCTCTGATATAGCAGAAACCACTAAATTATGAAATTGCTAAATTGGGAATTGTATTTCAACCCAGAACAAGAAATGTGCTTGAACGGACACTAAATAACTCGCCCAGCTACAGCACTAAGGACAGATTTAGCGGGATATAAATTTGAGGCCTAGTATTTAGGCGCTGGGTGACAGGTATGGGTTTAGTGCCAGAATTAGACTTGGAAATACACAGTAGCGGGTGTGTGTGAAGTTATTCTGAATGACCCAATGTGCACCTTGAATATTATATACCCTTTTAGGGATAGATTTCAAATAGCTCTGATATAGCAGAAACCACTAAATTATGAAATTGCTAAATTGGGAATTGTATTTCAACCCAGAACAAGAAATGTGCTTGAACGGACACTAAATAACTCGCCCAGCTACAGCACTAAGGACAGATTTAGCGGGATATAAATTTGAGGCCTAGTATTTAGGCGCTGGGTGACAGGTATGGGTTTAGTGCCAGAATTAGACTTGGAAATACACAGTAGCGGGTGTGTGTGAAGTTATTCTGAATGACCCAATGTGCACCTTGAATATTATATACCCTTTTAGGGATAGATTTCAAATAGCTCTGATATAGCAGAAACCACTAAATTATGAAATTGCTAAATTGGGAATTGTATTTCAACCCAGAACAAGAAATGTGCTTGAACGGACACTAAATAACTCGCCCAGCTACAGCACTAAGGACAGATTTAGCGGGATATAAATTTGAGGCCTAGTATTTAGGCGCTGGGTGACAGGTATGGGTTTAGTGCCAGAATTAGACTTGGAAATACACAGTAGCGGGTGTGTGTGAAGTTATTCTGAATGACCCAATGTGCACCTTGAATATTATATACCCTTTTAGGGATAGATTTCAAATAGCTCTGATATAGCAGAAACCACTAAATTATGAAATTGCTAAATTGGGAATTGTATTTCAACCCAGAACAAGAAATGTGCTTGAACGGACACTAAATAACTCGCCCAGCTACAGCACTAAGGACAGATTTAGCGGGATATAAATTTGAGGCCTAGTATTTAGGCGCTGGGTGACAGGTATGGGTTTAGTGCCAGAATTAGACTTGGAAATACACAGTAGCGGGTGTGTGTGAAGTTATTCTGAATGACCCAATGTGCACCTTGAATATTATATACCCTTTTAGGGATAGATTTCAAATAGCTCTGATATAGCAGAAACCACTAAATTATGAAATTGCTAAATTGGGAATTGTATTTCAACCCAGAACAAGAAATGTGCTTGAACGGACACTAAATAACTCGCCCAGCTACAGCACTAAGGACAGATTTAGCGGGATATAAATTTGAGGCCTAGTATTTAGGCGCTGGGTGACAGGTATGGGTTTAGTGCCAGAATTAGACTTGGAAATACACAGTAGCGGGTGTGTGTGAAGTTATTCTGAATGACCCAATGTGCACCTTGAATATTATATACCCTTTTAGGGATAGATTTCAAATAGCTCTGATATAGCAGAAACCACTAAATTATGAAATTGCTAAATTGGGAATTGTATTTCAACCCAGAACAAGAAATGTGCTTGAACGGACACTAAATAACTCGCCCAGCTACAGCACTAAGGACAGATTTAGCGGGATATAAATTTGAGGCCTAGTATTTAGGCGCTGGGTGACAGGTATGGGTTTAGTGCCAGAATTAGACTTGGAAATACACAGTAGCGGGTGTGTGTGAAGTTATTCTGAATGACCCAATGTGCACCTTGAATATTATATACCCTTTTAGGGATAGATTTCAAATAGCTCTGATATAGCAGAAACCACTAAATTATGAAATTGCTAAATTGGGAATTGTATTTCAACCCAGAACAAGAAATGTGCTTGAACGGACACTAAATAACTCGCCCAGCTACAGCACTAGGGACAGATTTAGCTGGATATAAATTTGAGGCCTAGTATTTAGGCGCTGCGTGACAGGTATGGGTTTAGTGACAGAATTAGACTTGGAAATACACAGTAGCGGGTGTGTGTGAAGTTATTCTGAATGACCCAATGTGCACCTTGAATATTATATACCCTTTTAGGGATAGATTTCAAATAGCTCTGATATAGCAGAAACCACTAAATTATGAAATTGCTAAATTGGGAATTGTATTTCAACCCAGAACAAGAAATGTGCTTGAACGGACACTAAATAACTCGCCCAGCTACAGCACTAGGGACAGATTTAGCTGGATATAAATTTGAGGCCTAGTATTTAGGCGCTGGGTGACCGGTATGGATTTAGTGACAGAATTAGACTGGGATATGGCCAAAAAATAAACAGACTATTGCTGGTTAAATGCACTTGGTGTGACAGCTTCACCCTGATGTAGGCTTTAGCCAAAAAACAACCACACCATTGAGGGTTAAATGCACTTGGTGACAGGCGCAGCTTGCCCCTGATTTAGTATATGGCCAAAAAATGAACAGACTATTGCTGGTTAAATGCACTTGGTGTGACAGCTTCACCCTGATGTAGGCTTTAGCCAAAAAACAACCACACCATTGAGGGTTAAATGCACTTGGTGACAGGCGCAGCTTGCCCCTGATTTTGTATATGGCCAAAAAATGAACAGACTATTGCTGGTTAAATGCACTTGGTGTGACAGCTTCACCCTGATGTAGGCTTTAGCCAAAAAACAACCACACCATTGAGGGTTAAATGCACTTGGTCGCAGCTTGTGCTGGCGCACCACAAGACACAAAATGGCCGCCGATCACCCCAGAAAAATGTGACTGACAAACGGTCTGTGCAGCCTAAAAACAGTGAGCAATTGAGGATCAGCAGCTCAATGATCCACAGCTGCAGATCGATCAGTTAATCAAGTCCTTTGGAGGAGTTAATCTGCCTAATCTCGCCCTACTGTCGCAGCCGCAACCTCTCCCTACGCTAATCAGAGCAGAGTGACGGGCGGCGCTATGTGACTCCAGCTTAAATAGAGGCTGGGTCACATGGTGCTCTGGCCAATCACAGCCATGCCAATAGTAGGCATGGCTGTGATGGCCTCTTGGGGCAAGTAGTATGACGCTTGTTGATTGGCTGCTTTGCAGCCTTTCAAAAAGCGCCAAGAAAGCGTCACAAAAGCGCGAAGAAAGCGACGAACACCGAACCCGAACCCGGACTTTTACGAAAATGTCCGGGTTCGGGTCCGTGTCACGGACACCCCAAAATTCGGTACGAACCCGAACTATACAGTTCGAGTTCGCTCATCCCTATTTGTGACGTAACTCAGGAGGCACAAACAACTTCCCAGGAGGACAACGGGCAGGTACCTCAGTCTGGGCAGCCTGGACCTCGGCCTCCAAATCAGAATACAGAGCAGAAACAACCACCCCCTCCGCCAAAATGGGACCCGGGTCCTCGGAGTTTCCTCCTCCCGGAAAACAGCGAAAGAGAGCATCAGCCTTCACATTTTTGATGCCAGGGCGAAATGTAACGACAAAATTGAATCTGGAGAAGAACAGAGACCATCTGGCCTGTCTCGGATTCATACGCCTGGCCGACTCTAAGTACGCCAAATTCTTATGGTCGGTAAAAACGGTGATAGGGTGCCTGGCCCCCTCCAACCAATGGCGCCATTCCTCGAAAGCCAACTTGATGGCCAACAACTCCCTATCTCCCACATCATAGTTTCTCTCTGCCGGGGAGAGTTTTTTAGAGAAAAAGGCACAGGGTCGCCACTTGGCAGGAGAAGGGCCCTGGGACAAAACCGCACCCACACCCACCTCGGAAGCATCCACCTCAACAATAAAAGGTAAGGAAACATCGGGATGCACCAAGACGGGAGCAGACGCAAAACTCTCTTTAATCTTAGAAAAAGCTGCAAGCGCCTCCTCCGACCAAGAGGAAAAATCCGCCCCCTTTTTTGTCATGTCAGTGAGGGGTTTGACAACAGAGGAATAATTCAAAATGAACTTTCTGTAATAGTTCGCAAAACCCAGAAAGCGCATCAATGCCTTCTGATTCTCAGGAAGCTCCCACTCCAGCACAGCACGGACCTTCTCCGGATCCATGCGAAAACCAGAAGCAGAGAGGAGAAAACCCAGAAATTGAATCTCCGATACCATAAAAACACATTTCTCCAGCTTGGCGTACAATTTATTCTCCCGCAGAATCCGCAGAACCTGAAAAAGATGATCCTGATGGGTCTGAACATCAGGGGAAAAAAAATCTAAATATCATCAAGATACACCAATACAAATTTCCCCATTAAATGGTAGAAAATACTGTTAACATAATGCTGAAAGACGGCCGGAGCATTCATCAGGCCGAAAGGCATAACGAGATTCTCAAAATGCCCGTTAGGGGTATTAAAGGCCGTTTTCCATTCATCCCCCTCTCTGACCCTGACCAGGTTGTACGCGCCTCTCAAATCCAATTTGGAAAAAACCTTGGCCCCAACAATTTGGTTGAAGAGGTCCGGGATCAGAGGAAGGGGATAGGGATCGCGAATCGTGATACGGTTCAGCTCCCTAAAATCTAGGCAAGGTCTCAGAGAGTCATCTTTCTTTTTAACAAAAAAAACAAAAACAGCGGCAACAGGTGATTTTGAGGGACGAATATGCCCCTTATCGAGACTCTCAGAGATATAAGTTCGCATTGCGATTCTTTCCGGTTGTGAGAGATTGTAGAGGCGTGCTTTTGGCAGCTTGGCGCCGGGAATGAGGTTAATGGGACAGTCAAACTCCCGGTGAGAAGGTAGCTCCTGAACACCGCTCTCGGAAAACACGTCCGAGAAATCAGAGAGAAATGATGGCACCGTTTTAGTAGACACCTCTGCCAAAATCGCTGTTAGACAATTCTCTCTACAAAACTCACTCCACTCATTTATTTGCCTTCCTTGCCAATCAATAGTGGGGTTATGTCTAATGAGCCAGGGTAACCCCAAAACTAGAGGAGAAGGCAATCCGTTAAGGACAAAACAAGATATATCCTCCACATGAGTGTCACCTACCGCTAACCGGATATTGTGAACAATGCCCTTTAGGGATCTCCGTGAGAGTGGAGCAGAGTCAATAGCAAAAACAGGTATATCCTTTTCTAATGTGCAAACCTGAAAACCATGCATGGCTACAAATTGAGTATCAATAAGATTGACGGCCGCTCCACTATCGACAAAAATTTCACAAGAAATGACTTTGCTCCCTAGTGCTACCCTGGCAGAAAGGAGAAAACGGGAACTGAAGGTCAGAGGAAAAGTGTCACGGCTGAGGATGGGGGAAACCCTCAGCCGTGCGATGCCAGGTGGTGTAGTGGCTACTCGGCCATGAGAACAGGATAGGGAGCAGGTCACCTCCTCACGCATCCCTACCCTGACCCTAACTCCTAACCTGCATGGGCCGACCTTTAAGGTAGGAGGACCCATGCGCAGGAACCTCGGAGCCCTGTCTTACCCTCCGCAGATCCCTGAGCTAGGAGCTGGGTAAGACGACCTACTCCTCCTTGGCACGGAGGAGCAGGAGTCTCAATGGCCAAGCTGTTGGGAAAAGGGGGACATGAACAGCCTCACGGGAATGGCAGGCGAACACCAAGTTCCACCAACCTGCCACAGCCTTGCTGACTGGATCCCTGAGCAGACAGGAATCCAGAACCGTGAGCTGCACCAAAACATAAGAAGGTCCCAACAGAACAACATACAACCACACACGCATAAAGACATCAAACACTACAATACTTTTATGACCACAGGGGTGGCTCTCACTGGCAGGTCATAAGCACAGGAGGCTGCTCCAGCCATGGATGACTGAAGCAACCTACTGAGCCATGCCAGACACTCAGGCTATATAGGCCAAGAAGCCACACCCCACAGTCGGACACACCCAGTGACATCACACACACACTGGGAAGGGAGTTAACCCTTCCAGCACCACAGAAGGGAAAACACACATATAGAGGAAAGTGTCCAACTGCATCACACACTGTGGCTGTTGCCGCTGGCAACGACATGGGTGGACAACCATGTCCAGAGAGTCAGCCCGAAGGCCGAGACAGTGCCACCACATGTAACAAACGTTGCCACGGGCAACCACAGTGCGGGGAAGGATGTCAGTGCACACCACAAAACACCGTGCACACAGACATACCAAAAGTGCATACACACATGCACACAACTCCCAGGGAACCGCACACATAGCTGTTGTCCGCGGCAACCGCACTGAGGCTAACTACATTATGCCTCAGCTGCGGTTGACACAACAACCCAAACCGCGGGCAACTGTATGCGGCTCCCCAGGAGTCACGGCCATAACCGTGGCCGTGACAAAAAGCATAAATTCCTACATCAACTTTGCCCAAAGTAGCAGATGAAGCAGAGTTTGACGATTTACCTTTTGAGGTTTTTTTCTTATTATAACTCTTAGTACAGTTAAAGAATTTCCTAGACGGACAAACATTTGCCAAATGACCTATGCCCCCACAACAAAAACATACCATTCTCTGAGGACTAAATCCTCTTTTATCAGGGGCAAGTCGACCTAGCTGCATGGGCTCCTCCACAGAGGGAACCGAGAGAGGATGAGGCCCCTGCACACTGAATGAGTCCGCACCACTGCCCCTAGACTGAAAATGACTGGACAGAGAGGTCTCGTTTCTTTCTCTTAGACGCCTGTCAAGGCGTACCGCCAATGACATGGCAGACTCTAAGGACGTTGGTCTCTCATGGAAAGCAAACGCATCTTTCAATCTCTCTGAGAGACCATGAGAGAACTGACTCCGGAATGCAGCATCATTCCAACCTGAATCAGCTGCCCATCTCCGAAATTCAGAACAATAAAGCTACGCAGACAGTTTGTTCTGGCATAAAAAACGTAAGTTAGATTCGGCCAGAGCAACACGATCCGGGTCATCATATATCTGCCCCAGGGCCACAAAAAATCTTTCCACGGATCGAAGGGAGGGATCCCCCGATGGCAACGAAAAAGCCCAAGTCTGAGCATTACCCCTGAGCAGGGACATGACAATCCTCACCCTCTTTTCCTCATTACCAGAGGAATGGGGACACAAGCAAAAATTGAGTTTGCATGCCTCTCTGAAACAAACAAAATTCTCACTGCCCCCGGAGAACGTTTCCGGAAGTGAGACCTTTGGCTCGCAACAGACTCCATGGGCCGGAGCAGAGCCCAATGCCTGAAGCTGAGTCATAGATTGACGGAGATCCGCTACCTCCAAAGAAAGACCCTGCATGCGGTCAACCAGGTCAGAAAGCGGATCCATGTCAAAAAAGGACGGTTTGGCGGATTATAATGTCACGACTGTAAGTGAGCAACAAGAGCCTACACAGTCAATAGCAACTGACTGGACCCAAACTAGGGAGGATAAAGGGTGACCCCTGTCAGACCCTAAAATCTCTCCCTAAGCTGCTATGCACATGTCCAGATCCAGATGGTGGATCGAGACATGCCTGCTTACCTAAGGCTGATGACCACTGAAACCCCTACAATAGTGGAAGGGGCACAGCCACCGGTGCCCTGCTCAGTATATGGACGGAACCGGGGTCGCCTCGGATCCAGTCAGCAAAGAAACAGAAACACACAATGTCTGAACACTTAACTGAAGGAGCTGCAGCTGCAGTGAAAACAGATCCAAAGTCAGCAGACAATATCCGAAGTACTTGCTTCAGCAGAACACAGATCCAGTGAAAAGATATCACACAGGTGAAGATACTCAAGCGAGAGATACAGCTCAAATGAAAAGTATAATCCGCACCTCTACAAAGTTGGAGGGGTGATTTAAAGGCAGCAAAATCCAACACAGGAGGGACAGCTGGGAGAAAGGAAACAGAAAGTAAAGACCTCATCACAGGGGCGGAGAAACAGGGCAGAGGGAACTCCTCCAAGCTCTAGTAGTGACATCATCACAGGGGTGGAGAAACAGAGCTGTGAGAACGTCTCAAAGCTCAGGTAGTGACAGAATGTCTCTGGTGAATAATGATTCTAGCAGCAGGAGCTGGGGGAATTCCCAGACAGGCTGTGTGTGAGGCTGGCTGTGATTGGTGAAAACTCTTGCTGTGTGAGAAGCTGGCTGTGATTGGTCTAGACTTCTGCCCAGCATCAACAGATTAACCCCTTAAGGACATGGCCATATTTCACCTTAAGGACCAGGCTATTTTTTGCAAATCTGACCAGTGTCACTTTAAGTGGTGATAACTTTAAAACGCTTTGACTTATCCAGGCCATTCTGAGACAGATTTTTTGTCATATATTGTACTTCATGACACTGGTAAAATGAAGTTTAAAAAAAAAATCATTTTTATTTATAAAAAAATACCAAATTTGCCAAAAATTTGGAAAAAGTTGCACATTTCAAGGTTCAATTTTTCTACTTCTGTAATACATAGTAATACCTACAAAAATAGTTAATACTTTACACTCCCCATATGTCTACTTCATGTTTCGATCATTTTGGGAATGACATTTTATTTTCGGGGGACGTTACAAGGCTTAGAAGTTTAGAAGTAAATCTTGAAGTTTCTCTGAAATTTTCAAAAACCAACTTTTTAAGGACCAGTTCAGGTCTGAAGTCACTTTGTGAGGCTTACATAATAGAAACCACCCAAAAATGACCCCATTCTAGAAATGACACCCCTCAAGGTTTTCAAAACTGATTTTACAAACTTTGTTAACCCTTTAGGTGTTCTACAAGAATTAATGGAAAATAGAGATACAATTTCAAAATTTCACATTTTTGGCAGATTTTCCATTTTAGGCTACTTTCACACTTGCGTTCAGAGCGGATCCGTCTGGGGTCTGCACAGACGGATCCGCTCATATAATGCAAACGATGGGATCCGTTCAGAACGGATCCGTCTGCATTATATTTTAGAAAAAATTCTAAGTGTGAAAGTAGCTCAGACGGATCCGTCCAGACTTTACATTGAAAGTCAATGGGGGACGGATCAGTTTGAAAATTGAGCCATATTGTGTCACCTTCAAACGGATCCGCTCCCATTGACTTACATTGTAAGTCTGGACGGATCCGTTTGCCTCCGCACGGCCAGGCGGACACCCGAACGCTGCAAGCAGCGTTCAGGTGTCCGCCTGCTGAGCGGAGGCCAAACTCTGCCAGACTGATGCATTCTGAGCGGATCCGCATCCACTCAGAATGCATTATGGCAGTACGGATGCGTTCGGGGCCGCTTGTGAGAGCCTTCAAACGGAACTCACAAGCGGAGCCCCGAACGCTAATGTGAAAGTAGCCTTAATATTTTTTTTGCAGTTACAAAGCAAGGATTAATTACCAAACAAAACTCAATATTTATGGCCCTGATTCAGTAGTTTACAGAAACACCCCATATGTGGTCGTAAACTGCTGTACGGGCACATGACAGGGCGCAGAAGGAAAGGAATGCCATACGGTTTTTGGAAGGCAGATTTTGCTGGACTGTTCTGTTTTTTTTTACACTATGTCCCATTTGAAGCCCCCCTGATGCACCCCTAGAGTAGAAACTCCATAAAAGTGACCCCATCTAAGAAACTACACCCCTCAAGGTATTCAAAACTGATTTTACAAACATCGTTAACCCTTTAGGTGTTCCACAAGAATTAATGGAATATAGAGATACAATTTCAAAATGAAACTTTTTTGGTAGATTTTCCATTTTATTATTTTTTTTCCAGTTACAAAGCAAGGGTTAACAGCCAAACAAAACTCAATATTTATGGCCCTGATTCTGTAGTTTACAGAAACACCCCATATGTGGTCGTAAACGTCTGTACGGGCACACGGCAGGGAGCAGAAGGAAAGGAATGCCATACGGTTTTTGGAAGGCAGATTTTGCTGGACTGGTTTTTTACACAATGTCCCACTTGAATTACCCCTGATGCACCCCTAGAGTATAAACTCCAAAAAAGTGACCCCATTTTAGAAAACTATGGGATAGGGTGGCAGTTTTGTTGGTACTAGTTTAGGGTACATATGCTTTTTGGTTGGTCTATATTACACTTTTTGTGAGGCAAGGTAACAAGAAATAGCTGTTTTGGCACCGTTTTTTTATTTACAACATTCATCTGACAGGTTAGATCATGTGGTATTTTTATAGAGCAGGTTGTCATGGACACGGCGATACCTAATATGATAATACAATTTTTTTTATTTATGTAAGTTTTACACAACGATTTCATTTTTTAAACAAAAAAAATCAAGTTTTAGTGTCTCCATAGTCCGAGAGCCATAGTTTTTTCAGTTTTTGGGCGATTATCTTAGGTAGGGTTTCTTTGTTTGCTGGATGAGATGACGGTTTGATTGGCACTATTTTGGGGTACATATGACTTTTTGATCGCTTGCTATTACACTTTTTGTGATGTAAGATGACCAAAAAATGACTTTTTTTACACCGCTTTTTTTTATTTTTTGCGGTGTTCACTTGAGGGGTTAGGTCATGTGATATTTTTATAAAGCCGGTCGATACAGACGCGGCGATACCTAATATGTATACTATTTTTTTATTTATGTAAGTTTTACACAATGATTTCATTTTTGAAACAAAAGAAAAATCATGTTTTAGTGTCTTCATAGTCTGAGAGCCATAGTTTTTTCTGTTTTTGGGCGATTATCTTGGGTAGGGTATGATTTTTGCGGGATGAGATGACTGTTTGATTGGCACTATTTTGGGGTGGATATGACTTTTTGATTGCTTGCCATGACACTTTTTGTGATGGGGATGTAAGATGACAAAAAATAGCATTTTTTTTACGGTGTTCATCTGAGAGGTTAGGTCATGTGATATTTTTATAGAGCCAGTCTATATGGACGCGGCGATACCTAATATGTATATTTTTTTAAATTAACTAAGTTTTACACAATAACAGCTTTTTTAAATAAAAAAAAAAATATGTTTTAGTGTCTCCATATTCTGAGCCATAGTTTTTTTTTTTTTTGGGCTATTGTCTTAGTAGGATCTCATTTTTTGCGGGATGAGGTGACAGTTAGATCGGTACTATTTTGGAGTGCATATGCCTTTTTGATCTCTCTGTTGCACTTTTTGTGATGTAAGGTGACAAAACAAATGGTTTATTTAGCACAGTTTTTTTTTTTTTTTACGGTGTTCATCTGAGGGGTTAGGTCATGTGATATGTTTTTAAAGCCGGTCGATACGGACGCGGCGATACCTAATATGTCTACTTTTTTTCCCCCAATTTTTTTTTTACTTTATTTGGGGAAAATGACGTTTTTTGTTTATTTTTACTTAAAACTTTAATTTTTTGGGGGAGAAAACGTTATTTTTTCAACTTTTTTTTTAACATTTTTTTGTCCCACTTTGGGACTTGAACTTTTGGGGGTCTAATCCCTTTTACAATGCATTCCAATATTTCTGTATTGGAATGCATTGGCTGTATGAGTAATACAGTGAGTATTACTCATACAGCTTCCGGCCTGTGAGATCCAGGGGGCTGGATCTCACAGGCTCGTCACCGGAAGGCATCGCGCTGCCATCCATGCAATCGGGTCCCCCCTACAGCCCCACGGGGACCCGATGGCACCGCCCGCCGCCGCCCACAACATGAAAATCCGCAAACCGCAGGTCTGAAATGACCTGTGGTTTGCGGCGATCGCTGACACAGGGGGGTCACGGGACACCCCCTCGCATTTAGCCAAGGTGCATGCTCAATGATTTGAGCAGGCACCTTGTTCCGATCACCGCCCACCGCGCGGCAGTGATTGGAAATACACAGGACGTACCGGTATGTCCTGTGTCCTTAAATACCAGTACATCAGGGCGTACCTGTACGCCCTGTGTGCTTAAGAGGTTAACACTATACTTTCTGCTGTTTCTGCTGTTTCACTGAGCTTACCTTACATTACAAAATGAATTTTAAAGGCATATTATCTTTTTCTGCTTCTGTGAACACAAAATATAACAGTTCTATGATCCAAAATAGGATATCACAGTAAATAACTCTGCAATTGTCTTTAACACATAAACAT
This sequence comes from Bufo gargarizans, assembly GCF_014858855.1. NCBI lineage: Eukaryota > Metazoa > Chordata > Amphibia > Anura > Bufonidae > Bufo > Bufo gargarizans. Next base: position 53,321,250 of record NC_058083.1, on the reverse strand, counting down.
AGGAACTGTATTAAGGCTATTTGCAGGTCTAGCTGTATACACATATAAGCTATACTAGCAACCTAGGACAGGTCTTAGCTGGCCAGCTACAGACTGCTCCAGAGATGTTCTGTCCTTTTACTGTGCCGAACTGACAGCCAGCCAACAGTGCCCGGAACAAACAAACTAACCTAGAGAACAGAATTTTTGCCAGAATCTTCCTGTCGACATTCAATAGGGCAATTGGCCTCCAGTTCTTGATGTCACTAGGCTCCTTACCTTTAGACAGCAGAATTAACGAGGACACCCTCATGGACGGAGGTATCAGGTGATTTTCTAGACAGTTTTTGTACACGTCCATGAGGATTGGAGCCAAGAGGTCCCTAAATTTCTTATAAAATTCTGCGGTAATACCATCTGGACCTGGTGCCTTCTTCAGATGTAACTGATCAATGGCCTCTTTAACCTCCTCCACCATTAATTCTTCTGTCAAAGGAGAAAAATCCACATCATTAGTATCAGGGCCTGGAGTTCCCTCCAATAATTGAGCCATTTTTTCCTTATCCAAAACCTTCTTCTAAAAGAAAGGGAATCAGTGAGACCTGCAACTGATTTATTAGCCACACGTTCCCTGCAACTCTCGAAGGAATCAATAGTCCCCAAGGACCCATAATCCCGTTCAAGAACCAGGGAGGTGTACCTGCTTTACTGATACTGCCTTATCTCAGATTTCTCAGATTTCAGTCGGTCGATCTTTAGTTTTTCATCCCCACCCGACAAATAGAGTGACTCCAATTCTTTCCACAGCCTGAGATACTGGCTATTCCCTCTTTTAACTGACAGTCTCTTTAAGAGGGATCTGATCTCCTCCTTGACGTCCTCCCTCCAGTCAGCCATGTTGTTATAAAAGTCCACTCTCTGTAGCTGAGCCTGCAAAAGGAAGTGGACACAATCCTGGACATAGACATCATCCAGGATGCTGGAATTAAACTTCCAAAGCCCCCTACCAATATCAGAGCGTTTAGTGGCTCCCAAGCAGAAAACCAAAGCCAGGTGGTCAGAGTAGGGGACGACCTTCTCATCCCGCTAACAGTCTCTGTAGGATTCACAAACGCCATGTCTATTCTACTGCTCCTGTCAGCACAAGAATACGTGAAATTTGGCTTCCTACCATCCTGTGCGAAGACATCACCTAAGCTAGCCTGCAATATCATATTATGTAAGACTCTGGAGTCTCTGGCCGCCGCTCTTCTGAGGACCTGTCACCTGCGGACAAAGCACCATTAAAGTCCCCCACCATCACCACAGGTATAGGGAAAAAAAGATATTGCTTCATGTCATTAAACAGCTGGATTTTCTCAGCCACTGTCTGTGGGCCATAGATGTAAATGAAGCGGAGTGGTCTACCATGGATGGTCCCTTCCAGCACTAGGCACATTTTCATAGCTACCTCCTTTAACCTGTGCACAGTCAAGTCATTGGTGTTAAACAATATGCCCACCCCGGCAAAAGGCTCCCCAGCCAGTGACCAGTAAGAAGGACCAGACCGCCATTCACTCTCAGCCTCATGTAGATGCCCTAAGGTGGTCAAACAAGTCTCCTGTAAAAAGATGAGATCTGCATCTAGATATCTGAGGTGAATATTCTGCCACAGATGTATGTTAGAGAAGTCTCTGACTGGTTGTGAGTGGTGATCTCTGGACAAGCAATGATAGACAGCTGAACTCACTAATATCACTAGGTCGTAGTACTAGTTGCATGTGATAATCCAGTGAGGAGCATACAATAGAAATGCTTTGGTAATTTATTAAATTTACCTTGAGCAAAGACACATGGAGGACATTAGAGGTCAAAACGAATGCTCTCACCAGCTCTGAGTCTGCTGCAGAAGAGAAGGTACACAGGACCAGAACAAACAGGATATGATGTCACTGAAAGGGAGGAGTAGACAGAGAGCAAAGGCAATGGGATTTACATAATACATTCAGGAAACCTATAACAAGAATGACCACAGGGTGGCAGCATTACATAACATGGCAATGATAGGTTAAGGGCTCTTTCACACTTGCGTATTTCTTTTCCGGCATAGAGTTCCGTCGTCGGGGCTCTATGCCGGAAGAATCCTGATCAGGATTATCCCAATGCATTCTGAAAGGAGAGAAATCCATTCAGGATGCATCAGGATGTCTTCAGTTCAGGACCGGAACGTTTTTTGGCCGGAGAAAATACCGCAGCATGCTGCGCTTTTTGCTCCGGCCAAAAATCCTGAACACTAGCCGCAAGGCCAGATCCTGAATTAATGCCCATTGAAAGGAATTAATCCGGATCCGGCCTTAAGCGAAAAGTCGTTTCGGCGCATTACCGGATCCTACGTTTAGCTTTTTCTGAATGGTTACCATGGCTGCCGGGACGCTAAAGTCCTGGCAGCCATGGTAAAGTGTAGTGGGGAGCGGGGGAGCAGTATACTTACCGTCCGTGTGGCTCCCGGGGCGCTTCAGAGTGACGTCAGGGCACCCCACGCGCATGGATGACGTGATCGCATGGATCACGTCATCCATGCGCATGGGGTGCTGTGATGTCATTCTGGAGCGCCCCGAGAGCCGCACGGGCGGTAAGTATACTGCTCCCCACTACTACTATGGCAACTAGGACTTTAATAGCGTCCTGGCTGCTATAGTAACACTGATTGCATTTTGAAGACTGATCAGTATTCAAATGCTTTCAGTTCACTTGCGGTGTTACGGATCCGGCGGGCACTTCCGGCAAATGGAGAACATGACGGATCCAGACAACGCAAGTGTGAAAGAGCCCTAAAACGAATACAGCAATTTATCTTAAATGGAAGAAATAAATGCTGGAGCAGCACAGTGATTCTATACCGCGTGTCTCGTCCTTCTTACTTTGATGCTGTTCACATTGCTTGAAGCAACTTTTAGAGAAAACCCAGCCATCATAAGACTACAGAGAAAGAGCAGAGCAGTGACTCCCATCATCATAGGTCAGAATCAGAGGCTCCTTGCCTACCACCAGTTTCCATATCTGACTCTATAGGAGCTTCTACAGGAGGGGGCTTCTTCTTTGTTAGGGGGTCCCCTGTGTCTGCTTCACATTAATTTTCTATTCTTTGCAGCTCTTGCTCATAATCACCATCTGTCTCTGATACCGTGGCGGATCCAGTTCCTGGTCTCGGGAGGGGCACTTCCAGAATATTTTTTGTCCGCCGCCATAAAACAATGGTGCTTATAGAACAGACCACACAGTGTAGAGGTATACTGTATATTGTGAGGCACAGTGTAGCGGTATACTGTATATTGTGAGGCACAGTGTAGGCTATATATGTATAACATACAGTAAACATATTTCACATGAAAAATTACAGTTACTTGGCTTGGCCCTTGAGGATCTCGGACGCCACTTCCACACTTGGCCGGGGGCTCGGTGGAGCTTATGTTGTGTTTTATCCTAATGAGAAAGATTTCATAATAACGATTTGGAGAAGGAGCAGAGGGATAGCAGAGCATGGAGAGGCTGGTGCTGCTACTAGGGGGGTCATACCATGGGGGAGTAATAAAGCCCACCATAATGCCCCTCAGTAGAAATAATTCTCCTTATAATGTGACAGTGCAAAAAATACCCCCTTGTAATGCCCCCAGGTGAGCTAATGTCCCCATAGTTCCCCCATAATGTGCCAGTATAAAATACCCCTATATAGTGCCCCCCCGTAGATGACCCCAGTAACAAGAGCAACCCCCAATCATGTGCCAGTAATAACGGCCCCCCATGTGCCAGTAATAACAGCCCCCCCATGTGCCAGTAATAACAGCCTCCCATGTGCCAGTAATAACAGCCCCCCATGTGCCAGTAATAACAGCCCCCCCATGTGCCAGTAATAACAGCCCCCCCATGTGCCAGTAATAACAGCCCCCCCATGTGCCAGTAATAACAGCCCCCCCATGTGCCAGTAATAACAGCCCCCCCATGTGCCAGTAATAACAGCCCCCCCATGTGCCAGTAATAACAGCCCCCCCATGTGCCAGTGATAACAGCCCCCCCATGTGCCAGTGATAACAGCCCCCCCATGTGCCAGTGATAACAGCCCCCCCATGTGCCAGTGATAACAGCCCCCCCATGTGCCAGTAATAACAGCCCCCATGTGCCAGTAATAACAGCCCCCCCAAGTGCCAGTAATAACAGCCCCCATGTGCCAGTAATAACAGCCCCCCATGTGCCAGTAATAACAGCACCCCATGTGCCAGTAATAACAGCCCCCCCATGTGCCATTAATAACAGCCCCCCCATGTGCCATTAATAACAGCCCCCCCATGTGCCATTAATAACAGCCCCCCATGTGCCAGTAATAACAGCCCCCCCCATGTGCCAGTAATAACAGCCCCCCATGTGCCAATAAAAGTATTGTATATATATAAAAAAATAAAATAAACACTTATACTTACCTCCTTGGCAGCGATGCGATGCAGGCCTCTTCTGGTCTGTGTCCCATGCTGTACGGCGGAGCGATGACGTCATTGCGCAGGCCTCTAATAGGCTGCCGGACTAGTGCCTGCAGCCTAACAGAGGAAGGGAAAGGGACACGCCTCTCCCTCCCCTGCCTCAGCACAGGCATCTGTATCGCTGTCCTGAGGACGGCGATACAGATGACTATGGAGATAAGCGCTTCCACGATGGAAGCGCTCAAATCCCTGTGCCCCGCCACTGCCAGCTCGGGGGGGGGGGGGGGGGCAATTGCCCTGTTGCCCCCCCTGGATCCGCCAGTGCTCTGGTAAAGCGTCATATCTATTTGATAGCACCATGACTCTTGCACCATTATTGACTTTTTTCCTGGTGTTTTGGCCCAGGTTATGTTCTTCCTCAGACTTACGGAAAGACCTTTTTTCATCCTTTTGTTCCTCTTGGCCTCTTCATACACTGATGGTGATACAGTAATAACGGCTGCCTGAGACTGGTCCTGAGTGACAACCTCCATGGTGCCCTGTGTGTTCTCTGAAGGCTGAGGTTCGGGTGTTGTTTCACCTGACCCCTGTTGTACCTCTTGCCTTGTCAGTATGGTCCCTGACATCAAAGCCTCCTCCTCTATAGCGTCTACGACCTCTCCTAATTCGTTATGCCAGGCAATCCTTATGAGAGGGGCCTATCTGTCTGCAGAGATTGCATCTAACATTCTTGCACGTTGCACTTAAATGGCCGAGCTCACCGCACAGGTTGCACTTGACCACTGAGCAGACATTTGCCACATGACAGACCTTGCCACATTTGAAGCACTTCCTAGGTTGCCCAGGATAGAAACAGATGCTTTTTTCTCTACCAATGAATAAAGAGTTAGGACTCTTTCACACGAGCAGATGCCATGCGTGGAATCTCCTGCGTGAAAGAATGCCAAACCCCACTCCGGAAAGCAGAGACACAAGGCATTATCAATCTGTCAATGCCTTGTGTCTCTGTTGTCCGGAGTGGGGTTTGGCATTCTTTCACGCAGCGGATTCCACGCACAGCATCCGCTCGTGTGAAAGAGCCCTTAGGGAGATGTAAGGTGATGTTATTGTGCTGGTGGAGCTTCACCAGCACCTTCCACCCCCCTCGTCCCTGTTCTTGGTGAGTTCAGACACAAGGTCACAGTGCCTCCAGAGCCACACCACAATGTCTTGGGGGAGGAACAGATTCATTCCAGAAGATGACACAATAACTGTCTGGCTTGGAAATGGGAATGAAAATTAATTTATTCCAACCCTCTGTGTCCCTAAACCTGGCAAAGTTTGCCAAGAACCTATCCAGACTAGACATGAGCTTTAAAGCTGACATCATAGCCTTTTCTGGTGGGTTTATCACTGCCAGGATGTCCGCTGGAGCAAACCCCATCTGGTGGCACAGGAGTTCCCTCACCACATACCTTCTATCTGGGAGGTCTTCTTTGGTGCCTCGGTGTTCAAACCTCACCACGTTCCTCCTCTTAAACGCCTGGCCTGTATAGCCTGCACTGGAGGTGAAGGATGGAGCGCAACGGCTCTATGCGTTTCTGGGAGGATCCTGACGGGGCTCACTTCCCTAAATATTGGGGTGAGTATCTGCACTAGAATGGCTCGTCTCATCCTGTATGGATTTTGTTAATGGGGGTAAATTACACACATCAGTCTGTACACTTTCATGCCCCCCGTCCACCTCTATGTCCTCCTCAGATGGCTGCATATCCCACACAGACTGTAGGTTATCACCAGCCCCCCAGGTACATTATCACTGTCCCCGGTCTGTGCCCCAGTAATAGAGCTCTCCTGTGTCACCGCATCACCCTGACCCATGGATGCATTTCCACTGTCCTGCTTTTGGACTGTCTCTGCTGGGACTTGTGGTGCCTTGGCTCCATGATGTTGCTCAGGGACAGCTGAAGGTCTCTGCGGCTGCTCTTGCCCACCTCCCTTCTGGAACGAGAAACTTGCAGGCTGCAGTATTGGTTGTGTAACACGCCGGGGCTCATCTGGGGACACAGACCTTGATTGTGCTCTAGAGGAGCGGGATCCAGTCCAGAGTCACTGTTCTGTCTCTGCTGTGAGAAACGTTCCTGGTTCCTGTAGGACTCGGCCAGGGGACCCATCCTCTCCAGGACACAGTCCATCTCCTTCACCACCTCCGCCAGCTCTATGCTCAGTGAGTGCAGCTTGGTATCATACAAGGTGTTACCATCGGGGTGCACAGTTTTCAGGTTGTACACACAGTCTATCTGCATCTGCAGCAGTTGTTTGTGGTGCTTTAACTCACCCATTCTCCTTACCAGTGCCGGGATCTCCTCCGCCATTTGCAGCTCAGGCACTCGTGTGCATACCTCCCAACTTTGTAAAGGAACAAAGAGCAAAACATTGTACGGAGCGCAAAGCACGCCACAGCAAATATTTTCCATGCTAGACCACGCCTCTAACTCTGCCCAAAACATAACTATATGCAGTACGCCGCCCTGCAGGGTATTGCGATGTGAGGTCACGGTTAATGGGCAAGCGAGGGTTACTCAAAGTTTGTAGGAAAACCCTGGGCAGGCGTACAGCAGTAATGGAGAGGCTGGCACAGGGGTCCTCTGGGGCACTCTCTGTATTTAGGGACCAGGCCTGATGGTGGATGAGGTGCCCTGGATGTTGCAGGTGTTTAATGTGCCTGGGGCAATGTCCCTTTAAGGTTTGTGATGCCAGTGCCTGTAACGGTGGCACACCGATTTATAGGAGAAATAAGTGAGGAACACGGTGTTGTGGTGAACCAAACTTTCTTTACTGGAAACAGTTCAACTTTATACAGTATTTTGCAAGTTCCAGGTAATGCAGCAGTAATAAGCAGGCTTTCACATAAATGGCAGGTAATGTTCTTTGCAAAATACTCAGAGGGTAAAAACAACACTCACAGACCAGGCTGCACTATTCCTCAGATATCCTGGCTGTCTGTATTCCAAGGCCCGTATAACCCAATCCTCCTCAGGTATATATCCCTTGCTTTAGGTTAATAATCCTTCTCCCCCTGAGCTTACTTGTCTATCTGGAACAATGGCTCTGCTCTGGTTAGGGAACTTGGTTTCTCCCAGGAGGTAAACTCTTCTCTTGGGGTGAATCTTCTGAGTTAACTAAGGCTCAGGAACTGCAGGCAGGCTAGGATCCTTCCACTAGCCTCCTGGTGGCAACTAGAAGCCTGGGCTATCTAGCTGCATGTCAGGAGGAGGCCCTCAGCTTGTCTCTGGCTGGTGCCTTCTCACTTCTGTCTCCACAGACTCCTGACTACAGACTAACTCCTCCCTGTCTGGGCCTCACTATATATATATCCTAAGGGTTCCCTATCTCCCTCTAGTGTCTAGGATGATAAACTACACCCTAATAGGCCTGCTGCACAGATAACAGGGGAGAATACACATAAATACATATTAAAATGCATTAAAATGGACTGAGAAATACACTGCCACTGTCCCTTAGGAGTAGGAGGACAACGTGGCCCAATTGACCCTTGTGTAGTACCCACATTTACCTAGTGGGACACTACATATACACCTAATCCCACCCAGTCCCCCTAATGCCCCCACATAGTAATTATTCCCCCTTCATGCCCCCGCACAGTATTTATGCCCACATTGCGCTCCTCAGTAATATGCCCACATTGCGCTCCTCAGTAATATGCCCACATTGCGCTCCTCAGTAATATGCCCACATTGCGCTCCTCAGTAATATGCCCACATTGCGCTCCTCAGTAATATGCCCACATTGCGCTCCTCAGTAATATGCCCACATTGCGCTCCTCAGTAATATGCCCACATTGCGCTCCTCAGTAATATGCCCACATTGCGCTCCTCAGTAATATGCCCACATTGCGCTCCTCAGTAATATGCCCACATTGCGCTCCTCAGTAATATGCCCACATTGTGCCCCTCAGTAATATGCCCACATTGTGCCCCTCAGTAATATGCCCAAATTGTGCCCCTCACAGAAAGTAAAAAAAATAAACACCACATACTTACCTTCTTCCTAGCAGCAGCAGCAACAGCACATCGGCTGCTCTAGTCTGTGAAGGAGGCGGAGCCGAGGCTGACTGCTGGCCGGCCCCGCCCCCCGCACAGACCAGACGTGTGGAGAGCCGGCAGGGGGGAAGGAATGATGAAGCAGGGAGCTGATGCCGGCTCTCTGATTCATCATTATATAGGCAACTGTCTCTGCTTCTTATGGACGCAGGGACAGCCGTCAGAAAGCAGGACACACCTCCCCCTTGCTGGCTGGGACTGGAAACTGCTGCAATCTTCACTGCACTCACTTTCGTGTCTTCTTCTTACTTCATGACAACAATGTTACTTCCATTCTTTTCCTTCTATTGCTAACTGGGAACTTTGGGATTTGCATCTGTAGGAATAGTTTGGGAGTTTTCTCTCAGTGGAAGCCTGGGCCTTGCTGAGGGAAGTTTCCCACCCACGGTGGCCCCTCCCTGGGCTATCTCCAGACATCAGGAGAGCTACTAACACAAGTCCTCACAGCTAGGAGGCAGTATTATAGTAGTAATATTCTCGTACATAGGAGCAGTATTATAGTAGTTATATTCTTGTACATAAGAGGCAGTATTATAGTAGTTATATTCTTGTACATAGGAGGCAGTATTATAGTAGTTATATTCTTGTATATAGGAGGCAGTATTATAGTAGTTATATTCTTGTATATAGGAGGCAGTATTATAGTAGTTATATTCTTGTACATAGGAGGCAGTATTATAGTAGTTATATTCTTGTACATAGGAGCAGTATTATAGTAGTTATATTCTTGTACATAGGAGCAGTATTATAGTAGTTATATTCTTGTACATAGGAGGCAGTATTATAGTACTTATATTATTGTACATAAGAGGCAGTATTATAGTAGTTATATTCTTGTACATAGGAGCAGTATTATAGTAGTTATATTCTCGTATATAGAAGGCAGTATTATAGTAGGTATATTCTTGTACATAGGAGGCAGTATTATAGTAGTTATATTCTTGTACATAGGAGCAGTATTATAGTAGTTATATTCTTGTACATAGGAGCAGTATTATAGTAGTTATATTCTTGTACATAGGAGCAGTATTATAGTAGTTATATTCTTGTACATAGGAGCAGTATTATAGTAGGTATATTCTTGTACATAGGAGGCAGTATTATAGTAGTTATATTCTGGTACATAGGAGCAGTATTATAGTAGTTATATTCTTGTACAAAGGAGCAGTATTATAGTAGTTATATTCTTGTACATAGGAGGCAGTATTATAGTAGTTATATTCTTGTACATAGGAGCAGTATTATAGTAGTTATATTCTTGTACATAGGAGCAGTATTATAGTAGTTATATTCTTGTACATAGGAGCAGTATTATAGTAGTTATATTCTTGTACATAGGAGCAGTATTATAGTAGTTATATTCTTGTATATAGGAGGCAGTATTATAGTAGTTATATTCTTGTACATAGGAGCAGTATTATAGTAGTTATATTCTTGTACATAGGAGCAGTATTATAGTAGTTATATTCTTGTACATAGGAGCAGTATTATAGTAGTTATATTCTTGTACATAGGAGCAGTATTATAGTAGTTATATTCTTGTACATAGGAGGCAGTATTATAGTAGTTATATTCTTGTACATAGGAGGCAGTATTATAGTAGTTATATTCTTGTACATAGGAGCAGTATTATAGTAGTTATATTCTTGTACATAGGAGCAGTATTATAGTAGTTATATTCTTGTACATAGGAGCAGTATTATAGTAGTTATATTCTTGTACATAGGAGCAGTATTATAGTAGTTATATTCTTGTACATAGGAGGCAGTATTATAGTACTTATATTATTGTACATAGGAGCAGTATTATAGTAGTTATATTCTTGTACATAAGAGGCAGTATTATAGTAGTTATATTCTTGTACATAGTAGCAGTATTATAGTAGTTATATTATTGTACATAGGAGCAGTATTATAGTAGTTATATTCTTGTACATAGGAGCAGTATTATAGTAGTTATATACTTGTACATAGGTGCATTATTATAGTAGTTATATACTTGTACATAGGTGCAGTATTATAGTAGTTATATTCCTGTACATAGGAGCAGTATTATAGCACTTATATTCTTGTAAAATAAAACCTTTATTGATAACCTTATTCCCTAAAATTATACAAAAGAAAGGGCTGGGCACTCACTATATCTAGTAGCCGTGGTACTTTATTAAATAATAAAGTACCACGGCTACTAGATATAGTGAGTGCCCAGCCCTTTCTTTTGTTTAATTTTTGCTTGTTAGATTGGGTGAATCTGCGGGTTGAGAGCACCCATCCAGGTTTCCCCATACAGTAGTGCGACCCATCATCTGTGAATTAACCCTTATTCCCTAAAATACCAACATTCTATATGACACCAAAAGTACATAAAAATGTAATACACCCTCCGGGCCGACCCATCATATCAGGAAATGGTGGGTTGTGTGAAAAAATTGGCCAGTTCATTGATCATCATCTAAAAATGCTTGTAAATACTTTGCCATCATTCATACAGGATACCACTGCAGCCCTGAATAGACTAACCAATATGCATGTAGAAGATAACATGATTCTGGTAACGGCAGATGTGGAAGCATTATATCAAGCACGAAGATGGGCTAAGAGCAGTCGCTGAATACCTGAAAGGTAATAACATGGAGGGGGGATTTAATGAGCTAATCCTTACCTTGTTGAAATTTATATTGGATCATAATTTTTTCCTTTTTAAAGATTAATTTTTCCTACAGACGCAAGGCGTGGCGATGGGGGCCACATGTGCCACATCGTACACCAATCTCTTCTTAGGGGCCTGGGAAAAGAAAATATTCATGGAAGATTCAACACCGCTCATCAACAAAGTGCGATTAGGCACCATGGCACCCAGAGGCTTAAATGAAACCCTAGGATTTAGTTCCTTCTTGTAACTGTAGGTGGTTTGAAATAAAGGTTTTATGTTAATAGATATATTATTGTATTTTAACACTATCCTGTTTGGTTATTGTAGAACTCACTTGTGGTTGCTTAGAGATTGGGCTGATGGCTGGATCTTCATGTTCTTGGAAGACCATAGGAATCTGCAAGAAAAAGAGAAAAGAAAAGAAAAAAGAGATATTAAAGAGAAAAAGAAAGAAGGAATAAAGCCATATTAAGTATATTTGGATAACAACCAATTACAAAGTATATAGAAGATGCCAATGAAGTTCAAGAATAGCTAGTTGCGTCAAGAACTAGAGAAAGCTAGTATATATATATATATGGGCTACGTGGAAATGCATGATTGTGTTTATAGATACTCAGATACGGACTATACACGTGTGGTGGTCTACATAGGATCACCACGCATGTATAACCGTCTAGATGGAGATAATGTATGAAATTTGCACTTCTTGCAGATATATAGAATATATTGATGGGCACTACTATCTCTGAGATAGATTGACTAAACATTCTAATTTAACCGATTCTGGTTGACGGTGAGATATATGTACTGCTCATCAATATTCATATATGCCGCTAACAGTAGTGAGGTTGATTTTTGTCACGGAAGGTGTACAGAAACTAGAAGACACAAAATGAAGATCCGACTGACTGGATCCAAAACTAAGGAACCAGAGGGTAAGCCCTGTAACAGCCCTGGCTCTCTCCCTAACTGCTCAGCCTATGCAAAAATCTCAATGGTAGATGATTGCATATCCTCGTTCCTCGACTGTATGACACCTGAACACCCTATAATAGTGAGGGGACACGACCACCGGCTCCCTACACTTAATACGGAGGGAGTCAGGGTCACCTGGGATCCAGCAAACAGAAAAACACAAATGAATGAACAAAACTTATCTGTAGAAGACTCAGTAGTAGCATCCAGCATGTACACACTCCAGGAAGTTGTATAAACCGCAAAGTGATGCAGTATGGGAAGGGATTTAAAGGGATGCAATCAGTGCAACTACATGACAGCTGAGAGAGGCTAACGAGATGAGAAAACGAAAGCAAAACAAAGGGAAGCTCAAGCAGGAGGTTCTGAAGAACGTCTGACAGAGCTTCTCAGAAATCTGGTGGTGACAATTTTATGATATTGATATAGGCTACTAATAGTGGTGAGGTAGATTTATGAAAATTTGCTCTAAATAATGAAATATGCACCTGATTTTAATTAATTTTGAGAAGTGGTGAGATATATGCACTGATTACTAATATTGAATTATGCACTGAGCACTTTAATTGACCGATTTTGTGAAGTGGTCTGGATTGTGGGATGGGGGGTGCCATCCACCTCAGAGGATGGCCTCTGGGGTGGGGGACACGCCGGCCTGCTTATCCAGGGCTGCCACACAGATTGATATATATATATATATATATATATATATATATATATATATATGTGGGGGGTACTGGGATGTATGAATACATGATGTGCTGTGGTAACAGATGATATCCGTTGCATCTGGCACGGTTGGATCCGTCCGACCCTGCGCACGTCATTGATCTATATTTTCATGACCCCGCACATGGTGCTAATTATTTTATACACATTTATTAATTGTATATCTGCTGCTGGATGTATTTGGTATGTGCAGATTGTGTGTGAACGCTTCCCACTGATGCGGGCACAGACCTCCTGCATATGCTGAATGTATCCACCTAGGTATATAGCACAATTGTTATCTTATGCACGTATATACACATCTCCTTGCACTGTATAAACATGTAATCTCCGTCATATCATTCTGTAGTGTATTAATACACAGATATGAATTTTGAGTGGTTTTGGATCTTTCTTACTCCGATTTATATCCTCCACCAATATTGATGGTATATACCAATACACACTTTACTTCGGGAGGCAAATTAGAGATAGATGAGATAATATATGCGACTAATAAATGGGCATATATTTCTGACCGCATATCTATTAAAAAGAGACGATTAGAAACATTTCCAAATAATGATGAAGACCTACTTCTATGCGCTTGTATACCTGGTGGGTTGTTGAGATGACTTCCGTGCGCATCATGGATCGGAGGTGGGCGTCCCGTCAGGCAAGATCCTGGTGACGTCAGACGTTGGCTGCCCTCACTGGGATCGCGCAGACGGAAGGGCGGAAGTCCCCGAAACACCCACCGTACAATTACATGATGCGCCGCAAGTGAAGTCAATATGAGATGGATCACATGACGTGAGGGAGATCAGTCATTGGCCGCAAGATAGTTTAAAAACCTCCGGAGCTTTTAGAAAGTGAATCCTCCTGAAGAAGCTAATGCGAAACGCGCGTAGAGGACCACGCCAGACAGTGACTGCCCACCCACATACTGCCATTTATCGGGTAAGAGAGATTCTGACCAACCCTGCTAACATATTATCTGCATCTTGTTGATGTATGGAAATGTACACTGTATACTGAACGGGTCAGACTAATAGGTATCATCTGCACCCGACATACTTGCATTACATGTCAGAGATAGCGTGAGATGTTCACATAATAGATATGCTGCTCTAGACACATGGTATGCAGACATAGAATACTTTGGCTATGGACACTGAATGTGATATTTTGTTGCTTTGCTACAGTATCGTTGTGAGCTGCCGCTGTGGGCACTTTGTTATTGTCTCTACATATTTGTATCTGTGTTTATGTTTTTATGTCGCAATAAAATAATTTTGATATTTTGGGTATTTCATGGTACCTGTTCTCTTTGTTGGTATATCCTGTACATAGGAGCAATATTATAGCAGTTATATTCCTGTACATAGGAGCAGTATTATAGTAGTTATATTCTTGTACATAGGAGCAGTATTATAGTAGTTATATTCTTGTACATAGGAGCAGTATTATAGTAGTTATATTCCTGTACATAGGAAGCAGTATTATAGTAGTTATATTCTTGTACATAGGAGTAGTATTATAGTAGTTATATTCTTGTACATAGGAGGCAGTATTATAGTAGTTATATTCTTGTACATAGGAGCAGTATTATAGTAGTTATATTCTTGTACATAGGAGCAGTATTATAGTAGCTATATTCTTGTACATAGGGGCAGTATTATAGTAGTTATATTCTTGTACATAGGAGCAGTATTATAGTAGTTATATTCTTGTACATAGGAGGCAGTGTTATAGTAGTTATGTTCTTGTACATAGGAGGCAGTGTTATAGTAGTTATATTCTTGTACATAGGAGGCAGTGTTATAGTAGTTATATTCTTGTACATAGGAGGCAGTATTATAGTAGTTATATTCTTGTACATAGGAGGCAGTATTATAGTAGTTATATTCTTGTACATAGGAGCAGTATTATAGTAGTTATATTCTTGTACATAGGAGCAGTATTATAGTAGTTATATTCTTGTACATAGGAGCAGTATTATAGTAGTTATATTCTTGTACATAGGAGGTAGTATTATAGTAGTTATATTCTTGTACATAGGAGCAATATTATAGTAGTTATATTCTTGTACATAGGAGCAGTATTATAGTAGTTATATTCTTGTACATAGGAGCAGTATTATAGTAGTTATATTCTTGTACATAGGAGCAGTATTATAGTAGTTATATTCTTGTACATAGGAGCAGTATTATAGTAGTTATATTCCTGTACATAGGAGCAGTATTATAGTAGTTATATTCTTGTACATAGGAGCAGTATTATAGTAGTTATATTCTTGTACATAGGAGCAGTATTATAGTAGTTATATTCTTGTACATAGGAGCAGTATTATAGTAGTTATATTCTTGTACATAGGAGCAGTATTATACAGACGTGGACAAAATTGTTGGTACCCTTTGGTCAATGAAAGAAAAAGTCACAATGGTCACAGAAATAACTTTAATCTGACAAAAGTAATAATAAATTAAAATTCTATAAATGTTAACCAATGAAAGTCAGACATTGTTTTTCAACCATGCTTCAACAGAATTATGTAAAAAAATAAACTCATGAAACAGGCATGGACAAAAATGATGGTACCCCTAGAAAACACAGAACATAATGTGACCAAAGGGACATGTTA
Organism: Bufo gargarizans; assembly: GCF_014858855.1. Taxonomy (NCBI): domain Eukaryota; kingdom Metazoa; phylum Chordata; class Amphibia; order Anura; family Bufonidae; genus Bufo; species Bufo gargarizans. The sequence continues at coordinate 53,305,735 of NC_058083.1, read as the reverse complement.
ATTCAAGGTGTGTCCACTAATTAGCATCACAGGTGTCTACAACCTTGTAATCAGCCATTGGGCCTATATATATGGCTCCAGGTAATCACTGTGTTGTTTGGTGATATGGTGTGTACCACACTCGACATGGACCAGAGGAAGCAAAGGAAAGAGCTGTCTCAAGAGATCAGAAAGAAAATTATAGACAAGCATGTTAAAGGTAAAGGCTATAAGACCATCTCCAAGCAACTAGATGTTCCTGTGAGTACAGTTGCACATATTATTCATAAGTTTAAGATCCATGGGACTGTAGCCAACCTCCCTGGACGTGGCCGCAGGAGGAAAATTGATGACAAATCTAAGAGACGGATAATCCGAATGGTAACAAAAGAGCCTAGAAAGACTTCTAAAGAGATTCAAGGTGAACTTCATGCTCAAGGAACATCAGTGTCAGATCGCACCATCCGTCGTTGTTTGAGCCAAAGTGGACTACATGGGAGACGACCAAGGAGGACACCATTGTTGAAAACGAATCATAAAAAAGCAAGACTGGAATATGCCAAACTACATGTTGACAAGCCACAAAGCTTCTGGGAGAATGTCCTGTGGACAGATGAGACAAAAATCGAAGTTTTTGCCAAGGCACATCAGCTGTATGTTCACAGACGAAAAAATGAAGCATATCAAGAAAAGAACACTGTCCCTACTGTGAAACATGGAGGAGGCTCTGTTATGTTCTGGGGCTGCTTTGCTGCGTCTGGCACAGGGTGTCTTGAATCTGTGCAGGGTACAATGAAATCTCAAGACTATCAAGGAATTCTAGAGAGAAATGTACTAGCCAGTGTCAGAAAGCTTGGTCTCAGTCGCAGGTCATGGGTCTTGCAACAGGACAATGACCCAAAACACACCGCTAAAAACACCCAAGAATGGCTAAGAGGAAAAAATTGGACTATTCTAAAGTGGCCTTCTATGAGCCCTGACCTCAATCCTATTGAGCATCTTTGGAAGGAGCTGAAACATGCAGTCTGGAAAAGGCACCCTTCAAACCGGACACAACTGAAGCAGTTTGCTCATGAGGAGTGGGCCAAAATACCTGCTGAGAGGTGCAGATGTCTCATTGACAGTTACAGGAAGCGTTTGATTGCAGTGATTGCCTCAAAAGGTTGCGCAACAAAATATTAAGTTAGGGGTACCATCATTTTTGTCCATGCCTGTTTCATGAGTTTATTTTTTTACATAATTCTGTTGAAGCATGGTTGAAAAACAATGTCTGACTTTCATTGGTTAACATTTATAGAATTTTAATTTATTATTACTTTTGTCAGATTAAAGTTATTTCTGTGACCATTGTGACTTTTTCTTTCATTGACCAAAGGGTACCAACAATTTTGTCCACGTCTGTAGTAGCTATATTCTTGTACATAGGGGCAGTATTATAGTAGTTATATTCTTGTACATAGGAGCAGTATTATAGTAGTTATATTCTTGTACATAGGAGGCAGTGTTATAGTAGTTATGTTCTTGTACATAGGAGGCAGTGTTATAGTAGTTATATTCTTGTACATAGGAGGCAGTATTATAGTAGTTATATTCTTGTACATAGGAGGCAGTATTATAGTAGTTATATTCTTGTACATAGGAGCAGTATTATAGTAGTTATATTCTTGTACATAGGAGCAGTATTATAGTAGCTATATTCTTGTACATAGGGGCAGTATTATAGTAGTTATATTCTTGTACATAGGAGCAGTATTATAGTAGTTATATTCTTGTACATAGGAGGCAGTGTTATAGTAGTTATGTTCTTGTACATAGGAGGCAGTGTTATAGTAGTTATATTCTTGTACATAGGAGGCAGTATTATAGTAGTTATATTCTTGTACATAGGAGGCAGTATTATAGTAGTTATATTCTTGTACATAGGAGGCAGTATTATAGTAGTTATATTCTTGTACATAGGAGCAGTATTATAGTAGTTATATTCTTGTACATAGGAGCAGTATTATAGTAGTTATATTCTTGTACATAGGAGCAGTATTATAGTAGTTATATTCTTGTACATAGGAGGTAGTATTATAGTAGTTATATTCTTGTACATAGGAGCAATATTATAGTAGTTATATTCTTGTACATAGGAGCAGTATTATAGTAGTTATATTCTTGTACATAGGAGGTAGTATTATAGTAATTATATTCTTGTACATAGGAGCAATATTATAGCAGTTATATTATTGTACATAGGAGGCAGTATTATAGTAGTTATATTCTTGTACATAGGAGCAGTATTATAGTAGTTATATTCTTTGTCAAATTTATTTTTATTGGAGAATGACAACATCGGGTGGAAGGATCCAACCCCTTACCACTTTTGCACATACAGAGTAACAGCAAGTCACATAAATGCATATATAAAGCAGACGAATGCAACATATACATGTGAACACATGACAATGTACATTGAAGCTAACATCGGGATGTTTACAACTCTGATGATAACCAGCAAATCTTTGCAAAGTTATATTATACATTGTAAGGTGCTATCAAGTGCTGTCAACTAAAGGACTAATTGTGCAAAAGACGCAGAAAGACTTTATTTAGTAGATATCTGTTAAGTGCAGGTTGTGCAGATCATATCTGTCCCCATGTCAGCCAAATAGGAACAACCTTAGGCGTCATTGGTAAGGAGAAGGTCCAAACCCAAACTAGGGTAGGAAAGGGGGGAAGGAGGGGGGAGGGTGGGAAATTGCATTCCTGCAACTTGGAATGAGTTGGGAGGAGGGACGGGGTGAACAGGCCCCAAAATGAGGCCCTCCTGTACACGCATGTTAATGGTGCTTCTCGTTTAAGCATTCTGATCTAAGCTTTGTCCTAGCAGATGTAATTGAGGTCAAATGGCATTGTGTTGAGACCATAGGGAGATTACAGATTATGTCAGGCTAACTTGCCTCACTAATGCTCGGGGGATCCGTGCGGCCCTCTTCATTGTTACTAAATGTCAGCCATGGTCCCCAAACTTTTAAATATTTCTCGTGCTGTCTGGCCTCCCAACCAGCCAACTCCTCCAATCTGCATATCTGATCTACTTTCTGCTCCCAATGTGGAAGTGTCAGTGGATCTTCGCTGAGCCATTTCTGTGGTATGAGTAGCCTCGCTGCCTGTATCAAATGTGTTGCTAAATTATTTTTGGATGGTGTGAAGGTCGGTGTGGGAAGCCAGAGAAGCACCAGTTCAGGCGATAGCTGAATATAGTATTTATATTCTTGTACATAGGGGCAGTATTATAGTAGTTATATTCCTGCACATAGGAGCAGTATTATGTTCGTTATATTCTTGTTCATAGGAGGCAGTATTATAGTAGTTATATTCTTGTACATAGGAGGCAGTATTATAGTAGTGTTACAATCCTACAGGCTCACCTGAGTCAGAGGACAGCTGGCTGGAGGTGGGAGCCCAGTGGCAAGGACCGCAGGCAGGTTGTAGTTGCAGGAAGTCAGGCAGAGGCGTAATCGGTTGGCAGGCGGTGGGTCAGGGCAGGCGGCAGTGAGCGTGGTCAGACAATCCGGATCGGGTATGGTGGTCGCAGTTCAGTTGGTAGGGACAAGCAGAAGAGTAGTCGGGGACAATTCCGAGGTCGGCAGCAGTCGAGTTGGTAGCAGTAGCAACAGAGGAACAGCAGTAGATGCAGCAGGATCAAGTCCAGAAGAACAATAACCAGCAGGGATCTGGTGCAAGAGGCTGGGCTTATAAAGAGGAAGTAGCAGGTGCAAGGAATCACAGAGATTAACAAGGCAAGGCTGGAACAAGGTAGATCAAAGAGTTCAGTAGAAGGAAAAGTCCAGAAGGGTTGGTAGTCTAGTGGCTAGAGCTACCGCCTGGGACATGGCCGGTCATGGGTTTGAATCCTGACAGTACTCCCCCCCCTCCAAGGTGACCTCTGGGCACCGCAGATGATGGTTTATCGGGATGTCTTTGGTGGAAAGCTTTTACCAGTCTGGGGGCATGGACATTTTCCTCCGGCTCCCAGGAGTTATCCTCGGGGGAATAGCCCTTCCACCCAACTAGATACTGCAGCCTTCCACGGTGGAGTCTGGAGTCAAGGATCTTGGCCACAATGTATTCCTCCTGGTCTTGTACTCTTACCGGAGGAGGAGGAGGGGGGTGGCGGCCTGGGAAAGTGTTCTCAACATGTGGTTTCAGGAGAGAGCAGTGGAAAACCGGGTGCACTCGGATGGAGTCGGGAAGGTCGAGTCGGAAGGTGACTTCGTTGATTCGAGCCGTGATCTGGAAAGGACCCATGTATTTTTGGCCCAACTTCCGGGAGGGAACCTTTGGGCTTAGGTTTCTGGTGGAGAGCCACACCTTGTCTCCTACCTGGAATTCCGGAGCGGGTTTGCGGTGTTTATCCGCTGCCTGCTTGAAGCGGCTCTGGGCTCGTTGTAAATTGTCCCGAATATTTTCCTGTGCCTGTTGTAGACTTGCAACACGTTCAGCCACAGCTGGGACTGTGGTGGAAATGGGCAAATGAGGGATGAAGGTTGGGTGTAGGCCAGTGTTAGCGTAGAACGGGCTGTATTGGGTAGAACTGTGCTCCGCATTGTTATAGGCGAACTCGGCCGTGGAGAGGTGGTCCAGCCAGTCGTCCTGCAGATGGGTGACAAAACAGCGCAAATACTGCTCGAGGATTTGATTTGTCTCTTCGGTCTGCCCATTGGATTGGGGGTGGAACGCAGAAGACAGGTTCACCTTGATCCCAAGGGCTTGACAGAAGTTTCTCCAGAACCTGGAAGTGAACTGTACTCCCCGATCCGAAACTACATCGTCCGGGGCCCCATGTAGCCTAAAAACCTCTCGGAGTACCAGATCGGCCGTCTGTTTGGCGGTAGGTAGGCCCTTGCAGGGGATGAAGTGGGCCATTTTGGTGAGACGGTCGACGACGACCAGAACGGTGTTCATACCCTTGGAGGGAGGAAGGTCCACAATAAAGTCCATGGAGATTGAACCCCAGGGGCGGGAGGGAACCTGGGAGTGGACATAGCAAGCCCACGGGGGAGGAGCGGGGGGTCTTGTTGCGGGCACACGTCGTGCATGAGGAGACAAACCTCTCGGTATCTTTTCTGTAAGTTGGCCACCAGAAGAAACGGGAGAGGAGCTCCTGGGTCCTTCTGATACCCAGATGGCCGGCCGGTTTGGAATCGTGGTGGAGTTTAAGTACGTCAAGTCGTGCAGATTCTGGTACGTACAACTGCTGATCCCGGTACAACCAGTAGCCACCCTTGAGAGTAAGGTTTACAGCTCCAGGTGGGTAGGTGAGGAGGTGATCGTTCTCATACCCTTCCTTGAGGGAACCCAGGAGTTCCCTCAAGTAGGTGGCTCCTAGGATGCTTCTGTCGGGAAGGATACCGGCCGGAGCCTCATTTATCTGAGAGGGTTCAGAGAACATCCTTGAGAGAGCATCCGCTTTGCCGTTCTTCGACCCAGGGCGATAGGAGATAATAAAATTGAATCTGGAGAAAAACAGACTCCACCTGGCCTGTCTGGCGGTGAGTCTCTTGGCGCTGCGGATAAACTCTAGGTTCCGGTGGTCGGTGTATACAGAGATGGGATTGTGGGCCCCCTCCAGCAAGTGTCTCCACTCGGTGAAAGCGTCCTTGATTGCCAGCAGTTCCTTATTCCCGATGTCGTAATTCCGTTCAGCAGGGGACATCTGGCGGGAGAAGAAAGCGCAAGGGTGTAGGAGCATCTTTTCCCCTGAACGTTGAGACAGAATTGCGCCCACCGCAGTGTCGGAGGCGTCCACCTCGACCGTAAATGGTAATTCAGGGTTTGGGTGGGCCAGTATCGGGGCAGAGGTGAAGAGGGACTTCAGTTTAGCAAAGGCCTCCTGTGCCTCCGGAGTCCACATGAAGGGGACAGTCTTTTTTGTTAGTTGAGTGATTGGGGCGATGATTTTCGAAAAGTTCCTGATGAATTTCCGATAAAAGTTTGCGAAACCTATAAATCTCTGGACCTCCTTTTTGTTCTTCGGGGCGGGCCACTCAGTCACGGCCTGGATCTTCCGGGGATCCATACTTAAGCCCTCCGGGGAAATAATATAGCCGAGGAATTGGGTGGAAGTCTGTTCAAATTCACACTTCTCCAGTTTAATATAGAGAGACTGTTCACGGAGTTTCTGTAGAACCCTGCGGACATGCCCACGATGTTGTTCAGGGTCTTCTGAGAAAATCAAAATATCGTCCAGATATGCTACCACAAATTGGTCAAGCATGTCCCTGAGGACGTCGTTGATAAAATGTTGGAAGGTAGCAGGGGCATTGCAGAGGCCGAAAGGCATGACCAGATACTCGAAGTGACCGTAGCGGGTTCGGAAGGCGGTTTTCCACTCGTCCCCCAGGCGAATTTGGACCAGGTTGTAGGCTCCTCGGAGATCGAGCTTAGTGAAGACTTTTGCCGCCCGAAGTCTCTCAAGGAGTTCAGAAATCAGGGGGAGAGGGTACCGGTTCTTCACAGTAACGTTGTTGAGCTTTCGATAATCTATGCAAGGGCGTAGAGAAGAATCTTTTTTTCTCCACGAAGAAGAAAGGGGCCCCTGCAGGAGATGTGGAAGGTCGGATAAAACTTTTTTTTAGATTTTCGCCAAGGTACTCCTTCAGGGCCTTGAGTTCCGGCTCGGAGAGGGAGTATATACTGCCGAAGGGTATTTCGGCTCCAGGTAGCAGCTCAATCGGGCAGTCATAAGGCCGATGCGGGGGCAGTTTGTCTGCATTTCTTTTGTCACAGACATCCTGGAACTCCCGATATTGAAGGGGTAAAAGCTCCTTGGTGGATAGTCCGAATATGGTAGGTTCTTCGGGCGGAGGAGGGACGGATTCATATAAACAGTTCTGAGAACAAAAGTCCGAGCGAAAACGTATGCAGCGGGCGTCCCAGTCCACCAAGGGGTTGTGGGTTTCCAACCAAGGGATGCCTAGGATCACCGGAAACTTAGGGGAGGTGATCAGGGAGAAGTGAATGGTTTCCTGATGATCGGGTTTGACGAGGAGTTGAAGATCAGCGGTTTGGTGCGTAACCGGCCCAGAAGAGAGCGGGGTCCCATCGACGGTTTCCAGATCGATGGGGGCTGCCCTGGTTACCAGTGGTATGTTGTTCTCACGGGCGAAGGTCAAGTCCATGAAATTTCCGCCGGCCCCCGAGTCAAGCATTGCAGAGCAGGGAAGCTGTCGTTCCCCAATGGTGATAAGGATGAGTACAATGAAGTGGGACCCGGTACCTGTAATGTCCATGGTTTCAGAGGCCAAGGGTGATATTGTGGCTTGTTGTAATTCCCGTAATTTAGTGACAGCGATGGTTCGGCGAGTCTTATTGGGGCACTTAATAGCGAAGTGCCCTGGCTCGCCACAGTAAAGGCAGAGGCCTGCAGCCAGTCGTCTCTCCTTTTCAGCAGCCGATAGAGTCTTGCGCAGTGTGTCGACCTGCATCGGTTCGGTGGAGGGTTGGTGAGCCGGCTGAGTCGTTGGAGTGAAAGGGTACGCGGGCCTGTTATCTAAGGACCAGAGTCTTTCTCTCCTTCTTTCCGCAAGTCTCCGGTCAATTCGGATGCACAGTTGGACGAAGTCATCCAGATCGTCTGGGGCGTCTACCCTGGCGAGCTCATCCTTTATAAGTTCGGAGAGTCCGCGGCGAAATTGACTTTTCTGAGCAGCGGGGTTCCAGGTGGTATCCGTGACCCAGCGGCGGAACTCGGAGGTATACTCGGCTACAGAGCATCTTCCCTGCCGTAGACTGTGCAGCCTAGCCTCGGCAGTCGCGCAGCGGTTAGGGTCGTCGAAGACTTGGCTCATGGCTGCGGTGAAGTTGTCTAGGTTATTTAATAACGGACTGTGGGATTCCACATATGGGGATGCCCATGCCAGGGCCTCGTCAGTTAGAAGGTTAATGATGAACAGGATCTTTTTTCTGTCTGAGGAAAAGGAGCCCGGCTGCATCTGAAAGTAGATACGGCACTGGTTGAGGAACCCCCGAAACTGGCGCCGATCGCCATTAAACTTTGATGGGAGAGCCATGCGGGTGTCTGTGACCGCGCCGCGTACGTCCAGTAGTTGACGCTGCAAGTCAATAATTTCCCTCTGTTGGCTCTGGATTGCGCCTTGAAGTTGAGCCATTTCCTTTTGGGCAGAGGTGCCAAACTCCTGAAGTTCGAAGACTTGCTTGCGCAGGGTGGCCATCGCGGACTCCGTTTTTAGGCTGGTTATTCTGTTACAATCCTACAGGCTCACCTGAGTCAGAGGACAGCTGGCTGGAGGTGGGAGCCCAGTGGCAAGGACCGCAGGCAGGTTGTAGTTGCAGGAAGTCAGGCAGAGGCGTAATCGGTTGGCAGGCGGTGGGTCAGGGCAGGCGGCAGTGAGCGTGGTCAGACAATCCGGATCGGGTATGGTGGTAGCAGTTCAGTTGGTAGGGACAAGCAGAAGAGTAGTCGGGGACAATTCCGAGGTCGGCAGCAGTCGAGTTGGTAGCAGTAGCAACAGAGGACCAGCAGTAGATGCAGCAGGATCAAGTCCAGAAGAACAATAACCAGCAGGGATCTGGTGCAAGAGGCTGGGCTTATAAAGAGGAAGTAGCAGGTGCAAGGAATCACAGAGATTAACAAGGCAAGGCTGGAACAAGGTAGATCAAAGAGTTCAGTAGAAGGAAAAGTCCAGAAGGGTTGGTAGTCTAGTGGCTAGAGCTACCGCCTGGACATGGCCGGTCATGGGTTCGAATCCTGACAAGTAGTTATATTCCTGTACATAGGAGCAGTATTATAGCAGTTATATTCTTGTACATAGGAGCAGTATTATAGTAGTTATAACTGAGGTTGGTAAAATATATTTCTGATGCATATTTTTCTTTGTGTCTTTAAGACTCGCTCTGATGTTACTCACATTAGTTATTCATGTGCCTGTGCAGGGAATAAGTGACAGTCCCTAGATAGTTTTCTTAGGTATCATGTATTGCTGCCACGTTGAGAAAGAGGAACAAGTCACAAGATTAATGGATTTCAATATTTTCTTGAATAATTTATTTTTTTATGGTAATGTGAATCCTTCGAGCCTGGTTTGTCTTGTGGCAAGAATGATGAGTAGATGGTTTGAGACATAGGTAGCTATCAGCAGATGATGATTCTTCAACATCCTCATACTGTTTTTCAAAGTATAAAATATCAGTCCTGGATGATGACGGTAGTAGATATGCTTTTTGTAAAATGCATTAGCCCATACTGTACATTAACATTTTGTAAAACGCTTTTTTGGGATCCAGCGATATTTTGGGAACATGGTCTATATGGTAGTATTTTAGGGGGCTCAATATTTTACACCGTTTTGGTGGACTCTGTATGTGGCAATGTTTTGAGGGCACTATGTGCAGACTTCTTTTGAGTTGCACTACTATTTTGGGGGAGGTTCCACAGGTGGCATTGAGTTCTCCAACAATTTTTTGCTAAAGGGTCTTCACCAGCTTTAACCTGTCCCTGACTACAGGAATGAGACCAAAAAGAGATGAAGAAGCAGCATCTGCACCACACATTGAGCAGCCTTTTAAAGGGAGTCTTTCACGCCAATTCACCGTATTAACCTAACAACAGACTTATTTCCACGGCATCCCCCCTATTAAAACTGTGCTTACCGTATGTTGCTTGCTATTATCGTTCTGCCAAAAAACACTTTTAATCCATATGCAAATTAGGCTGTGAAGGTGCCCAGGCCCCTGGGTCATTTTCATACAAATCCACTCCCCCTCCACACATCTGCCCTCCCTTGGTCTCTGCTCTAACCTCCCTCCTCCCGTCCGTAATCCTGCGCATGCGCCGATGAATGACCACAGTCTGGCCGGGGCATCACAGTTTACCGTGCGCATGCGCCGGCCCCGGCCTAACTTACGTTCTTGCCGTGATCACAGCGCATCACTGCAAGAACGTAAGTTAGGCCGGGGCCGGCGCATGCGCACGGTAAACTGTGATGCCCCGGCCAGACTGTGGTCATTAAATGTGCACGCGTCGATATCGTGGTCATCGGCGCAAGCGCAGGATTACGGACGGGAGGAGTGAGGTTAGAGCAGAGACCAAGGGCGGGCAGACGCGTGGAGGGGGAGTGGATTCGTATGAAAATGACCCAGGGGCCTGGGCACCGGCCGTTGTAATGCCGCCCCTGGATTAAAAGTGTTTTTTGGCAGAACGATGATAGCAAGCAAAATACGGTAAGCACAGTTTTAATAGGGGGGATGCCGTGGACATAATTCTGTTGTTAGGTTAATACGGTGAATCGGCGTGAAAGACTCCCTTTAAGTCCTTGAGAATGTGTGCTAAAGACCAATTAAGGAAATAATCAATGTATTTTCTTAACGTTTCAAAGGGAGTAGAAGGTGAGGGATGACGGTTTCATTATCCTCATACATTGCAAGCTGTTGGCAGAGGATGGACAGTTTTTGCATCTCATGGAAGTGAAATAATCTCCTGGCTTTTCCAATGTGCAGGATTCTTGTCTGTTAAGGTATAATAGACATCAGAGCTGACCAGTGTCTGGATTTTTCTGGGTTGGAAGCTTCTTGTCTGATCCTCTTCCAAATCTCCTGCATAGTCAGGGAGCCAAACACTATAGGTCTTCCTGCCTGCTGCCAGCATTAGGGGGGCTCAAAATCTTAGTTCATACAGATATATGCAGCCACCACTATAATGAGTTCAGGAGATTAATGCATACAGATATATACAGCCACCACTAGAGAGAGCTCAGAAGATTACTGCATACAGATATATACAGCCACCACTAGAGGGAGCTCAGGAGATTACTACATACAGATATATACAGCCGCCACAGGGGGGAGCTCAGAAGATTACTGCATACAGATATATACAGCCACCACTAGAGGGAGCTCAGGAGATTACTGCATACAGATATATACAACCACCACTAGAGGGAGCTCAGGAGATTACTGTATACAGATATATACAGCCACCACTAGAAGGAGCTCCAGAGATTACCACATACAGATATATACAGCCACCACTAGAGGGAGCTCAGGAGATTACTGCATACAGATATATACAGCCACCACTAGAGGGAGCTCAGGAGATTACTGCATACAGATATATACAGCCACCACTAGAGGGAGCTCAGGAGATTACCACATACAGATATATACAGCCACCACTAGAGGGAGCTCAGGAGATTACTGCATACAGATATATACAGCCACCACTAGAGGGAGCTCAGGAGATTACCACATACAGATATATACAGCCACCACTAGAGGGAGCTCAGGAGATTACTGCATACAGATATATACAGCCACCACTAGAGGGAGCTCAGGAGATTACTGCATACAGATATATATAGCCACCACTAGAGGGAGCTCATGAGATAACTACATACAGATATATACAGCACCACCAAAGGGAGCTCTGAATGTTACTGTATACAGATATATAAAGCCACCACTAGGGTAAGAACAGAAGCTTAATGCATACAGCTATATACAGCCTCCACTACATGCAGCTGAGGAGCTTACTTCATGCAGACAGATACAGCCACTAGAGTGACCTCAGGTATAGCAAGCTATGATTCATAGGAAAGGTGATAACATGAAAACAGTTGTTGTATCCAACCTGTGATGCTATACAGGAGAGCTATAACAGTAAAAAGATGTGAATGGTAAGAAGGGTGATAAGAGGAATCAAAGTTCCTGTATTTTTCCTGATGTGAATGGACCCCTCCCCCAAGTCCCTGTATCTCCTCCCTACCACTGGAGTCCCTGGTGACTGTATAGAAGGACATATGATACTAACAGGCTATAATTGGTAAGATGGGTGATAAGGTGAAGAAAAGTTCCTCTATTGCCTCCTTCCTCCAGGGTACACTGAAGGATGTACAGAGGAAGGGATAACAGTAACAGGCTGTGATTGGTAAGAGAGCTGATAACATGAAGAAAGTTTCTGTATCACCCCCCTACCACTGGGGTCTCTTGTGACTGTACAGAGGGAAGGATGACAGTAACAGGCTGATTGTTGAAGAGTGATAGCATAAAGGAAAGTTCCTGTATCTACTCCCTACTACTGGGGTCTCTAGTGACTGTACAGAGGGAAGGATGACAGTAACAGGCTGATTGTTGAAGAGTAATAACAAGAAGAAAAGTTCCTGTATCTACTCCCTACCACTGGGGTCTCTAGTGACTGTACAGAGGGAAGGATGACAGTAACAGGCTGTGATTGTTGAAGTGATAACATGAAGAAAAGTTTCTGTATCTACTTCCTACCACTGGGGTCTCTAGTGACTGTACAGAGGGAAGGATGACAGTAACAGGCTGTGATTGGTAAGAGAGGTGATAACATGAAGAAAAGTTCCTGTATCTACTCCCTACCACTGGGGTCTCTAGTGACTGTACAGAGGGAAGGATGACAGTAACAGGCTGATTGTTGAAGAGTGATAACATAAAGGAAAGTTCCTGTATCTACTCCCTACCACTGGGGTCTCTAGGGACTCTACAGAGGGAAGGATAACAGTAACAGGCTGTGATTGTTGAAGTGATAACATGAAGAAAAGTTTCTGTATCTACTTCCTACCACTGGGGTCTCTAGTGACTGTACAGAGGAAAGGATGACAGTAACAGGCTGTGATTGGTAAGAGAGGTGATAACATGAAGAAAAGTTCCTGTATCTACTCCCTACCACTGGGGTCTCTAGTGACTGTACAGAGGGAAGGATAACAGTAACAGGCTGTGATTGGTAAGAGAGGTGATAACATGAAGAAAAGTTCCTGTATCTACTCCCTACCACTGGGGTCTCTAGTGACTGTACAGAGGGAAGGATGACAGTAACAGTCTGATTGATGAGGAGTGATAACATGAAGAAAAGTTCCTGCATCACCTCCTCACTCTTGGGGTTACTAGAGGATGTACACAGAACCTGAAACGTCATCCAGCTCCTGACTTCTAATCAGGGCTGCATCCTGAATATTGACTCTCGTGTTATTAGAAAGCCAAGGTTCTTCAATCTAATGCTAAGATTCTTTTTTTCTAGGGTCTTGGTGAATTACATACATTTTTGACAGCGAAAGGATTAGAAAAAAAAATATCAAAATGGCATTCAAGATACTGTAAATAATGACTACTCTACAAATTGAATTTTTTTTTTCATCCATCAGAAGTATTACTCTAAAAGTGAATAGAATGCGAACCATCAAATGCAATTTCTAGTTCCCAGCCTCCCATCTAGAAAAGAAGGGATTAGAAGGATTACATATAGCATCATGATTAAAAGTATGGCAGAAATACAATGTTATTAAATGAGTTTCAACCCGAGATTAGACGCGGGAGGTTTAGCCATAAAAGTAATCAGCGTGGTCGTAATGCAGGAGGGTGGCAGCGGCACATTAGGGTCTTGTAAATAGCAAAGGGCACAGTATAAACGCCCGGGTCCAGGAGGCTGAGGAAAATTTACATTGTATGCCATGTTCTGTTTATCTCCATTACAACCAGGCCATAAAAATTTGTGCAGCTCCCATAAACGGGATCCTGCAAAGTTTCACTGCTCATATTGTACAGGCTCAATCGCCTGCTTAGCGCAGATGGATAATCTCAGGGTCATAAATGTGTCACATCCTACAATGCAGGAAGGTAGTAAAACAGGCTGCAGCCTGTCTGCTGTGTATAATAACACTTATTTGTACAGGGCACAGAAGAACAGATTGTGGGGGCAGTATTTGGGGGCAAACAGATCTGGGTCCAGTGACTCTGCGTCCTCACTCTGGTGGTCAATGTCCTATATGCTCACTTTGTCCTTTATAGTGGATCACATGCAGCAATGGAAGCAGACAATATACAGTTCAAGGGAAAAGAACTTCATTCTGGCTGGGGCACAGAGTGTAATAGTTGCAGACAAGGGCACTTAGCTTGGCGGTTACAGTTCCAGATGGGTACGCAGTTTGGTGGTTTTAAGTAATATAATAGAGCTTGGTGGTTACAGTTCCAGATGGATAAACAACTTGGTGGTTATAAGTAATGGCACACAGCTTGATGGTTGCAATTCAGATGTGAACAGAGCTTGACAGTTACAGTCTCAGCTGGGTACACAATTTGTTGGTTATAACTAATGGAACACAGCTTGGCAGTTATAGTCTCAGATGGGTATACAGCTTGATGATTATATTTAAAGGCACACAGCTAGGTGGTTATAGTGTTAGAGGTGAACAAAACGTGGTGGTTATGGTCTTAGATGTGTACACAACTTGGTGGTTATAAGTTATAGCACACAGCTTGATGGTTACACTTCAGATGTGTACACAACTTGGTGGTTTTAAGTAATAGCACATAGCTTGATGGTTGCAGTTGAGATGGCAACAGAGCTTGACAGTTACAGTCTCAGCTGGGTATGAAATTTTGTCATAACTAATGGCACATAGCTTGGCAGTTATAGTCTTCCATGGGTATACAGCTTCATGATTCTGAGTAATGGCACACAGCTTGGTGGTTACAGTCTTAGAGGGGAACAGAACTTGGTGGTTACAGTCTTAGATGTGTACACAACTTGGTGGTCAAAAGCAATGGCACATAGCTTGGTGGTTACAGACTTAGATGCGTTCATAGCTTCGTGTTACAGTCAAAAATGGTCCACAGCTTAGTAGCTATAAGTAATGGCACAAAGCTTGGCAATTCAGTCTTAAAGGGCATCTGTCAGCAGATTTATACCTATATGACACTGGCTGACCTGTTACGTGTGCGCTTAGCAGCTGAAGGCATCGGTATTTATCCCATGTTCATATATGTCCACATTGCTGAGAAAAATGATGTTTTTAAATATGCAAATGAGTCTCTAGGAGCAACAGGGGCGTTGACATTACACCTACAGACTCTGCTTTCTCTGCAACTGCTGCACCCTCTGCAAATGATTGACAGGGGCAGATGTGATGATGTTTTCACTGCCTGGAACTCCTATTTTTCATCTCATTCCACATGGATATAATTACCTAAAAAAAGGGGGGGGGGGGGGAAGCTGAATTTTAACCTCTTCCTGCACACTCTACACCCTAGCCATAAGACTTTCAGTCTTTCTGATGGAGAACAGGAATACACTGATATGAAAAACCGAAGAAAAATGCATTGGCGTCTAGAAGGTAACAAATTATGATCACTTTCTCTCCGGGTATCTCTCCTTGATCTATGGCCCTGACTGTTTTGTCCTGCTGGTAGGGATGAGCGAATCCGAACTGTATAGTTCGGGTTCGTACCGAATTTTGGGGTGTCCGTGACACGGACCTGAACCCGAACATTTTCGTAAAAGTCTGGGTTCGGGTTCGGTGTTCGTCGCTTTCTTGGCGCTTTTTGAAAGGCTGCAAAGCAGCCAATCAGCAAGCGTCATACTACTTGCCCCAAGAGGCCATCACAGCCATGCCTACTATTGGCATGGCTGTGATTGGCCAGTGCAGCATGTGACCGAGCCTCTATTTAAGCTGGAGTCACGTAGTGCCGCACGTCACTCTGCTCTGATCAGTGTAGGGAGAGGTTGCAGCTGCTGTTAGGGCGAGATTAGGCACGAGACAGGGATTTACTCAGCAAAAACACTTAATTCAGTGATCGATCTACAGCTGTGGATGATTGAACTGCTGCTATTTAATTGCTCACTGTTTTTAGGCTGCCCAGAGCGTTTTTCAGTCACTTTTTTCTGGGGTGATCGGCGGCCATTTTGTGTCTTGTGGTGCGCCAGCACAAGCTGCGACCAAGTGCATTTAACCCTCAATAGTGTGGTTGTTTTTTTTGCTATATCCTACATCAGGGGCTTGGCTGTGCTTGCTAT
Source organism: Bufo gargarizans (assembly GCF_014858855.1). NCBI lineage: Eukaryota > Metazoa > Chordata > Amphibia > Anura > Bufonidae > Bufo > Bufo gargarizans. Next base: position 53,289,939 of record NC_058083.1, on the reverse strand, counting down.
TTTATTGAGGGGTGAAATACAATTGCCAAAATAGCAGTACCCTAAATCTGGTGTTTCAGCTGTGGCTAGCCAATTGTAATACTGTCTGCTGTCTGGCAAAGGATATATTTTTGTTCAGGGTTGAAATACAATTCACAACTTAGCAATTCCCTAAATCAGTGGTTTCTGCTGTATCAGGCCTACTTTAAATCTATCCATAAAAAGGGTATATTAGATTCAAGGTGCGGATAGTGTCATCCTCAATAACTTGACACACACGCTACTGTGCATTTCCAAGTCTAATTCTGTCCGTAAACGTATACCTGTCACCCAGCGCCTAAATACTAGGCCTACAATTTATATTCAGCTAAATCTGTTGTTACTGCTGTGCCTGTATTAGTGTAATACGGTACCTAAATACATAGCCAGATAGTGTTAGGTGTCTGTAAAAAAAAGGCCTGAATTTGAATTCAATACATTGGGCCAAATAATTTTTTTCTTATTGTGGTGAACGGTAACAATGAGGAAAACATCTAGTAAGGGACGCGGATGCGGACAGGGTCGTGGTGGTGTTAGTGGACCCTCTGGTGCTGGGAGAGGACGTGGCCGTTCTGCCACAGCCACATGTCGTAGTGAACCAACTACCTCAGGTCCCAGTAGCCGCCATAATTTACAGCGATATTTGGTGGGGCCCAATGCCGTTCTAAGGATGGTAAGGCCTGAGCAGGTACAGGCATTAGTCAATTGGGTGGCCGACAGTGGATCCAGCACGTTCACATTATCTCCCACCCAGTCTTCTGCAGAAAGCGCACAGATGGCGCCTGAAAACCAACCCCATCAGTCTGTCACATCACCCCCATGCATATCAGGGAAACTGTCTGAGCCTCAAGTTATGCAGCAGTCTCTTATGCTGTTTGAAGACTCCGCTGGCAGGGTTTCCCAAGGGCATCCACCTAGCCCTTCCCCAGCGGTGGAAGACATAGAATGCACTGACGCACAACCACTTATGTTTCCTGATGATGAGGACATGGGAATACCACCTCAGCAAGTCTCTGATGATGACGAAACACAGGTGCCAACTGCTGCGTCTTTCTGCAGTGTGCAGACTGAACAGGAGGTCAGGGATCAAGACTAGGTGGAAGACGATGCAGGGGACGATGAGGTCCTAGACCCCACATGGAATGAAGGTCGTGCCACTGACTTTCACAGTTCGGAGGAAGAGGCAGTGGTGAGACCGAGCCAACAGCGTAGCAAAAGAGAGAGCAGTGGGCAAAAGCAGAACACCCGCCGCCAAGAGACTCCGCCTGCTACTGACCGCCGCCATCTGAGACCGAGCACCCCAAAGGCAGCTTCAAGGAGTTCCCTGGCATGGCACTTCTTCAAACAATGTGCTGACGACAAGACCCGAGTGGTTTGCACGCTGTGCCATCAGAGCCTGAAGCGAGGCATTAACGTTCTGAACCTTAGCACAACCTGCATGACCAGGCACCTGCATGCAAAGCATGAACTGCAGTGGAGTAAACACCTTAAAACCAAGGAAGTCACTCAGGCTCCCCCTGCTACCTCTTCTGCTGCTGCCGCCTCGGCCTATTCTGCTGCTGCCGCCTCGGCCTCTTCCTCCGCCTCTGGAGGAACGTTGGCACCTGCCGCCCAGCAAACAGGGGATGTACCACCAACACCACCGCCACCACCTCCGTCACCAAGCGTCTCAACCATGTCACACGCCAGCGTTCAGCTCTCCATCTCACAAACATTTGATAGAAAGCGTAAATTCCCACCTAGCCACCCTCGATCCCTGGCCCTGAATGCCAGCATTTCTAAACTACTGGCCTATGAAATGCTGTCATTTAGGCTGGTGGACACAGACAGCTTCAAACAGCTCATGTCGCTTGCTGTCCCACAGTATGTTGTTCCCAGCCGCCACTACTTCTCCAAGAGAGCCGTGCCTTCCCTGCACAAGCAAGTATCCGATAAAATCAAGTGTGCACTGCGCAACGCCATCTGTGGCAAGGTCCACCTAACCACAGATACGTGGACCAGTAAGCACGGCCAGGGACGCTATATCTCCCTAACTGCACACTGGGTAAATGTAGTGGCGGCTGGGCCCCAGGCGGAGAGCTGTTTGGCGCACGTCCTTCCGCCGCCAAGGATCGCAGGGCAACATTCTTTGCCGCCTGTTGCCTCCTCCTCCTACTCGGCTTCCTCCTCCTCTTCTTCCACCTGCTCATCCAGTCAGCCACACACCTTCACCACCAACTTCAGCACAGCCCGGGGTAAACGTCAGCAGGCCAGTCTGAAACTCATATGTTTGGGGGACAGGCCCCACACCGCACAGGAGTTGTGGCGGGGTATAGAACAACAGACCGACGAGTGGTTGCTGCCGGTGAGCCTCAAGCCCGGCCTGGTGGTGTGCGATAATGGGCGAAATCTCGTTGCAGCTCTGGGACTAGCCGGTTTGACGCACATCCCTTGCCTGGCGCATGTGCTGAATTTGGTGGTGCAGAAGTTTATTTACAACTACCCCGACATGTCAGAGCTGCTGCAAAAAGTGCGGGCCGTCTGTTCGCGCTTCCGGCGTTCACATCCTGCCGCTGCTCGCCTGTCTGCGCTACAGCGTAACTTCGGCCTTCCCGCTCACCGCCTCATATGCGACGTGCCCACCAGGTGGAACTCCACCTTGCACATGCTGGACAGACTGTGCGAGCAGCAGCAGGCCATAGTGGAGTTTCAGCTGCAGCACGCACAGGTATCTGACAATGGACTGTTCCAGTGTTGGGTGACGTGAAGCATGATTCTCTGCTATGACATGAAGACTGATTCTCTGCTGACATGAGGCCTGAATCTCTGTTATGGGACCTCTCTCCTCTGTCTGGGTGCCGGGGCCTAAATATATGACAATGGACTGTTCCAGTGTTGGGTAACGTGAAGCATGATTCTCTGCTATGACATGAAGCCTGAATCTCTGCTATGGGACCTCTCTCCTCTGTCTGGGTGCCGGGGCCTAAATATCTGACAATGGACTGTTCCAGTTTTGGCTGACGTGAAGCCTGATTCTCTGCTATGACATGAAGACTGATTCTCTGCTGACATGAAGCCTGAATCTCTGTTATGGAACCTCTCTCCTCTGTCTGGGTGCCGGGGTCTAAATATCTGACAGTGGCCTGTTCCAGTGGTGGGTGACATGAAGCCAGATTCTCTGCTATGGGACCTCTCTCCAATTGATATTGGTTAATTTTTTTTTTTTTTTTATTCATTTCCCTATCCACATTTGTTTGCAGGGGATTTAACTACATTTTGCTGCCTTTTGCAGCCCTCTAGCCCTTTCCTGGGCTGTTTTACAGCCTTTTTAGTGCCGAAAAGTTCGGGTCCCCATTGACTTCAATGGGGTTCGGGTTCGGGACGAACCCGAACATTTACGGGAAGTTCGGCCGAACTTCTCGAACCCGAACATCCAGGTGTTCGCTCAACTCTACCTGCTGGCATTGATCTGGGGGGATTTTTGTTCCTTACACAACAAAAAACAATGGGTTTCCAATAGTGGTGTCTCTAAATGGCTATTGAACATTTGTGATAGATTCAAAGGCCCAATGTGTCGGAGCTGTGAAGGGTCAAGTGAACTGGTTGCCGTCATTGGTATTGACTTTAATGACTTATTGTCTAAAGGATTTAATTCATCAAGATACCAACACCGTCAATGGGGAAACAAACCTATTAAATGAACAAAGAAATGATGCAAACTCTAACAAGTAACTAAAATTAACGGAGTGTGGTGTGTCTCCCATCCACAAGCTACTGAGCCTTCTACCTAATGAGTCCACCTAAGCTAGAGGAAATACATTAAGGATGATCTTGAGTGATTCTGCAGGGAGGATCTCAGTAAGGGCAGTAACTCTGCTGAATCCAGTTCCTACCATGCAATATAGGGGCTAAGAGGGTGAGATTTTGGATTGGGCCCCTCCACTACACCTGGTCTGATATTTCCACAACATTGAGTGCTGTAGGACCTCTCCATTCAGTTGGAGGACATGTGCATTGTACAGCAAATCCCTCCCCTTATAATGCTCAGATTTGCCTGTGGACTGGTGATATGTGCTTGAGTTTTGGTCAGTGGGCCCGATGTTGCACAGCTGTTTTTGAACTTTTAAGAGTTTTTGCTTTTGACGCCTTTCTGGGACTTCTGTTAAATGAGTTTAGAGCAACATGGCTTCCAAAAATAGCCCCACACTTGGCCATGGGTTGTGTCTGATGTTGCAGCTCAGCTCCCTTGAATTCTGGACACGGGTGATGTTGCTTTGGAATGAAAGCAGACTTTTTTTTTCTAAAAATAGTCATCCCTTTAATCATTCTGTCTAAAGTTGTAAAAATTCTGGTCCATGAACATTTTTGACAAGTATCAAATTCAGACCATTCGATGTGTTGGTTATTCTGCTGAAGCTATTTTGATTTTCTTGGGATGTAGTTTTGGGTGAGCAGTATATGCACTACATGACAATTTCCTGGGTGAACTGGCCTCATTGGAGAGTGATGGTGGCAACTATGGACTCCATTCTGTGTAAAGAAGACATTAGACATTTTATTTTACAAGTTGAATGCTTTACTTCCCAAATTCCTAAATGGATTTATAGAAGGTAATACACCACCAAGTCCCATTATTCTGACCGCCAGCTAATAGCCAGAGTAACCTCTGTGTGTAGCACGGACATTAGCAAAACAGGTCTGGAGTGACTCCATAATGTTCTGGTAGGTTGTCACAGGTATATAGAGCCATGCTGACTGCAGGGCATCCCACAGCTGCTGGAGGGGGCATGGGGGGGGGGGGGCAGGGATCCATAAGGCAAATACAACCATTGAGGTGGCTCTACAGATGCTTTGTGTTCAAGTCTGGGGAATTAGGGGGCCAGAGTAATACTTGCAAGTTTTGGTCATGTTCTTCCAACCCAACGTCAGACATTTCTAGCCGCGTGACATGCTTGAAAAAGGCCAATGTATGGCTAAAACGTTGCATTTACTGGATCACTAATTGTGGATTAAAGACTCCTATTTTCACCTTGCAAACAGCGAGTACTGCCCTTCTTTATTATCTTTAGCCGTGTGAAATATTGAATTGTCTTGCTGGAAGATCCCATCTGCCCCAGGCAAGACAATTATGTATGTATAGCTGTACGTGATCTGCAAGGATGGATTCATACCCAAATTGTTTGAGAATGCCTTCCACATGGATGAGTGGCCCACGAAAACGCTCCCAGACCATAACACTGCCACCACCAGCTTGTATTTTTCCATCAATGGCTGCTGATTTTGTTCTCTGATGTTTCTCACTTGACATGCCAATGTCCAGCTGTTCAATATAGAAAACGTGACACATCGGAGAAGACAAGCTTTTTCTGCTAATGCAACTTCATTATCAGAGATGATCATCTGGCTTTGGAGCCCCATATTCAGTAATTTTCTCTGAACAGTTATTGTAGACCCATGTCTGGTCACCCCCTGGTTCATTTTGGCGGTGAGTTGCTCCACTGTAGTGTCGGTCCGCCCAAGCATACCTCTGTAGCCAGTGGCATATATAGAGAAGTAAGGGCCCCATAGCAAGGATCAAACCAGGCCCCCCACACAGAGGAGAAGGGTATCCACCTAAACCCCTTTCAATGACCATTGGGCCATTCTTTCCACTGCGTCATTTGCTAAAAGTTGTTCCTTTAGAGGGTGGAGTCCTGATAAATTTTTCACCCCCAGTAGAAGAGAAGATAATCCCAACTGGGCCCCCTCTTGCTCTGGGCCCCCTCTTGCTCTGGGCCCCATAGCATTCGATTGGTCTGCCTCTATGGTATTTACAGCCAAATCTGTAGCCAATGTCCACCTTTCACATCAATGGCATGTGGTGCGCCACAGTTTCCGCATCACTTATTCACAATGGTGTCATTTGTCCTCTCACAATACACTTAGAACAGTTCACACTGCGCAGGTTCAGAAATACTGCCACTCGGAGCCAAAAGCCAATGATCATCCCTTTTTGCATCTCTGATAAATTGCCCATTTTACCCATCACAGCAACGAGGAATATGTGAACAGACAGCCTATCACACACCTTATATACCCACCGAGTCAGCTCAGCTCACGAGACTTCCTTCATGAGCTACACGCTGAAAGTAGGAGGTGGTCAGAAGAATGTGGCTCAACTGTGTGTTGGAGTTTGTGTTTTTATCTCTTTTAATATACTGTAAATTTAGTTTGCTTTTGTGGCAGCTGCTTGACATTGAACACTGCTGCTTAGTTTACTTGAAATCAATATACCAAAGTCCTTCTCCTGATGGATCCCCAAAATTAACAGGGAGCATGCTGTCCATGTGTGGCCACCCTCCATAATGGTGAATAGAGAGGTGGCCGCGCTGTGTTTACTTTCTGGAGATAGGAACGGTTCTCAAAGGTGGAACCTGCACCTATTCAACATCTAGTCGACATTCTATCAATATGCCATAAATGCCCCCGATGGGACAACTGCATTAACACCTCCAAATTAAGAAACTGAGAAGGAGAAACCATCTTGATATAAGGCCTAATTTTTTTTACAATGGTTAAGTACATTTCCTGGGGTGGGAATTAACCAGAATCAGCAGGATCATGCACAGCCCTTAATATTAGTGTGTGCTTTTGATTTATTTGGTCTTTATGCTTAGGTACTAGGATAGAGTTTGGACAGGGGTCAGGATTGACTACACTACAATGGATTTCATCATCCCCTTTGGGACTGTTGACAATGTGCAGATTTTCTCGAATTATCTACTTTTATGAAGCTCTTCGCTCTAGAAATACAATACCATATAAATACTAATTCCTTGCAGATATACAGACCATAAAACTGTAGGTCTTGCGTCTTTGACCTAACAGCTGAGCAGCTCTGGTAGTTATCATAAAGAAAACAGTCACCATATTATGATTATTATGTGGTGTTGACATTTTTATGGACTTTTCTTTAGTGTTTTTTCCATTTCGTCCCACTGGTCTGTGAAATTTTTATTTTATTTGTTTTTCATTCTGGGCACTCCAAGATCAAGCATCTACTCTAGTGTCAGAAGGTGTCGTCATTGGGATTTGGAACATTTTTCCGCCTAGTCCTTAAGAGCTGCTTTTTTTTTTCTTTAAAAAATTTACATTTTGAGCCAACTCTTGTAATAAAAATAATTTCTGTTGAGTTTGATGCCAGAAAGGTGTAATTGCAGTATTTTGTGTATTATGATTACTCTTGAATTCCCATTGGTTTCCCTTAAAAATCCAGTTAGCATGGCAAGTTCTCATGCCTGAACTTCCATCGGCCTTTTCGTATTTTTGTCATAATAATTGGTCTATGTCTCTGATCCCTAAGTGGTGAGCTTCCACATTCTGAGCATTCCAACATAGCGTGGGAGATACAGATATGACCTAGTCCCTTCTAAATCCAGCTTGAATTTTGGATTTGCTCGAATGATGAACCTCCACTGCTCACATCCCTGAGGAGATGATAAGAAGCCATTGTCCTGTGAATTTCTACGCTCGGAACAGCTGTTACGCAGCAAGGGATCAGATCCGTGCCAGGTCATAATGGGCATGGGGCCAGGTTGTGGAAAGGGACCTCAGCACTCTCTTTCTCTCCTTCTTAGGGTTTTCTTACTAGTTTGTAGGTCAAAGTCACAGACTACGTCATGTTCTCATCAAGAAAATGTGACAAAAGGTTGTAATTTGCACAAGCAAAAAAAAAAGAAAACAAAAAGATTTTACGCCATAACTTACATTGAAATGGAGGATGAAGTTGGACAGTTCACATGCTTCCTGAATTTATTTTGACTTGATTCTATCAAGATCCCATGAAAAGGTCAATAGATGACAGTCTACTTATGACTCTATAGATACTGTTGTACTGTATCCCATTGGAAGTAAAGACTTTTGTGTCCCATGGGAGAAGGGTCAATAGGGGCAACTAGGTAGGTCTAGATACTTGAAGTGATGTAGTATATCCCATTGGAAGTAAATACTCATGTTTCCCATGGGAGAATGGCCAACAGATGGCACCCAGGTAGGTCTTGATACTTGAAGTGATGTACTGTATCCCATTGGAAGTAAATACCTATTTGCCCCATGTGCGAAAAGTCAATAATTGGCCAACAGGTAGGTCTAGATACTTGAAGTGATGTAGTATATCCCATTGTGTCACGAACCAGCGGGTGTGAACCCACTGTGCCACATGTCCTACCTCCTCTAGGGGCGTAGTCTAAGTGAACCCCTCGATCTTCACAGTACCCCTGATGGTGGGGATAGACTTTCCTGAGGGGAACACCAGGTCGTCACTAGTGTTGGGCACGAATATTCGAATCGCGAATTTTAATTTGCGAATATTGCCACTTCGACAATTTGCGAATATTTAGAATATAGTGCTATATATTCGTATTCTCGAATATTCTAGATTTATTTTCATCAGTAACCTCCCTTCTGGCTTGTGGGCTAATGAGAAGGCTGCAATGTCTTTGTCTGAGCTTAGCAACATCCCTAGCAACCAATAGGAAAGTTGCCTACCCCTTCTATATAAGAACCTCCCCAGCAGCCATTTTCTGTAGTTTTTTTGAGTTCTGAGAGAAGTTCTGAGAGAGACAGCAGTGTCATTGCACAATCGTGAATATATTGGAGCACTCTATCTGCATATAAAGCTATTGTAATGTTCTGCCGTGCCAACCATTCCGTGCCAAGTTCTAGCAGCTTGAAAAATGTAGCAACAGTGACCCACGCCTGTATTGCGTGCGCAATATGCACATATTACTGTATTTTTCGCTCTATAAGACACACCAGCCCATAAGACGCACCTAGGTTTTTGGGGAGGAAAATAAGAAAAAAAATATTTTTAACCAAAAGGTGTGCTTTTGGTGGGTTTGGAACTAATGGTGGTCTGTGGATGGCACTATTACTGGGGATCTGTGGATGACGGACACTGTTATGGGGGGGATCTGTGGATGACGCACTGTTATGGGGGGGATCTGTGGATGACGCACTGTTATGGGGGGATCTGTGGATGACGCACTGTTATGGGGGATCTGTGGATGACAGACACTGTTATGGGGGGGATCTGTGGATGATGCACTGTTATGGGGGGATCTGTGGATGACGCACTGTTATGGGGGATCTGTGGGTGGCACTGTTATATATGTGCCATTCACAGACCCCCCACTCCATAACAGTGCCATCCACAGACCCCCCACCCCTTAACTCTGCCATCCACAGATGTTCCCCATAAAACTGTCATCCACAGATCCCCCCCCCCCCGCCGCTCCAGTATGCAAATATAAAATGTCTTATTCAATTAAAAGTGATTAAACATGCCCCCTCACTCCTTATATTACCGTAATCCTAACAGCTTCTGTACAATGCAGGCAGGCAGGCCGGACGGCCAGCGCGTCACTCACTGACGTCACTTGCCTGCGCCGCCTGCTTCATTCATAAAGTAGGCGGGCTGGAGTACAGTTACTGCACCGTCCCGCTGCTATTGCCGGCCCCCAGCTCCTCCTCCCAGTCCCTCCCCACTCGCTCGTACATCGCAGCCTGCCTGTCAGCATTCACCCCATAAGACGCAGGGGCATTTCTCCCCCATTTTATGGGGGGGGAAAGTGCGTCTTATGGGGCGAAAAATACGGTACATTGCCGATTTTTGCAATCAAGAAAATAATCATGAATTCTCAAATTTGCGAATATATGACAAATATTCACCCAAATATTCGCGAAATATCGCAAATTCGAATATTGCCCTGCCGCTCATGACTAGTCGCGACCTCTTGAGGAGGATTGGCACACGAGGCAGCTGGTCCAGGCGGACCAGGAGATACCTGAGAAAGGTACCAGAGGTACAGGCGTTGTCAGCAGGCTGAGTCGTAACCAGGAGCAACAGTGCAGGACCAAAGGATGAGGCAGAGGCGAAGTCAAACAGGCAATAGGTCAGGGCAAGTGGCACAGGTACAGGTCAGGCAATCCGGGTCAGCAACTTGATATTCAAGGCAAGCAGGCAGGGATCAAACAGGTAGCAGAGTCCAGGAATACAAGTACAAGTCAGGAACACAGGAACACAAGCAGATATCAGGATTCAAGAACCTTAGCAGGACACAAGGACCTTGACACTGAGGCATCTGGGAAGGGGGCTGAGCCACTTATATCTGTGCAGGAGGGCTAGGATTGGTCAGCGAGGTCACATGATCCAACCCATAAAGCACAGGAAGTGACACACGCCAGCACTTAAGGAAGTGCTGCAGAAAACAAGCAGCAAGCTTGCTGTGGGCAGGGCTGAAAGGAACACTGGCAGCAGATCACCGCTAAACATGGTGCCCGGGACTGTGCCGATAAGCAGGGGAACACATTGGAAGTAGAGATTCATGTTTCTCATGGGAAAATGGCCAATAGATGGCACCCAGGTAGGTCTTGATACTTGAAGTGATCTACTGTATCCCATTGGAAGTAATGACTCATGTGTCCCATTGAAGTATTGGACTCACCACACTCATCTAGGTGAGTGTTTTGAGCCAAGTTTTCCCCTTCTCAAATTACATTAAAGTACCCCCATGACTATGATGCCATAGGAAGCCCAAATGCAACCACTTTATCTGAAATTGTAATGGGAGTACAGCTCTTGATTCAGAAATACAATCCAAAGGGGTCTAAGAGCCATCCCATTTACATATTTACAAGCCCTATCCTATGGGAATACTACATTTATATCCAGAAAAATATGGTATTCCACTCACTCCATCTTTTTAGGTGGATAATATATTCCAAGTACTTCGAATACATCACTCATTCCAAAGAATTACATTTTATAGGAAGACCATATTCATCCCATTCTTCCACATAATCCATATGCCCCATATTTGTCATCCATATGGGAAATCATGACTCACCTGGAAAGTTCCCATGTTCCCAGTACAGCTGCCAACTGATTTACCCAGAGGGAAAATATGAAACTCCTTTCATTTTAGTGATACATAATATATCCTATGAGAAGAACAAACGCATCCCATATCTCCAGACAAGTACAGGGAGCAGCATCTATTTTATTGGTGTAAGACCAAACTAATTCCATCTCTTGGAGCTCAGCTTCCATAGGAATCCAAGATAATTTACCCTGATATGTAATGTATCCTATAGGAAGACTAGACTTATCCCATCAAAACACCACACAAAATCCAGTTTAAATGGAAACTAATACATTACATAGTAGACTTCGGAATTGGATGATCCCATAACTCATTAATCCGGATAAGTATAATGTCCTAGGGAGGCACCACGCTTTTCTATGGATCTAGATCATGTCCACTGCAATACATTGAGGGTCCCAGTGCAGAAATTTCATGAGTGGGCACCCCTTTACACATAGTAGTTATGCCATGTTAGTGCCCCAGCATAGTATTTAGGCCCCCATTAGTGCCCTCACACAGTAGTTATATCCCTTAGAGCCCTCACACAGTAGTTATACCATCTTAGTCCTCCCAAACAGAACTACTGTTTGGGAGGACTAAGGTGTAGGGATGAGCGAACCCGAACTGTATAGTTCGGGTTCGTACCGAATTTTGGGGTGTCCGTGACACGGACCCGAACCCGGACATTTTCGTAAAAGTCCGGGTTCGGGTTCGGTGTTCGTCGCTTTCTTGGCGCTTTTTGAAAGGCTGCAAAGCAGCCAATCAACAAGCGTCATACTACTTGCCCCAAGAGGCCGTCACAGCCATGCCTACTATTGGCATGGCTGTGATTGGCAAGTGCAGCATGTGACCCAGCCTCTATTTAAGCTGGAGTCACATAGCGCCGCCCGTCACTCTGCTCTGATCAGTGTAGGGAGAGGTTGCAGCTGCGACGTTAGGGCGAGATTAGGCAGATTAACTCCTCCAAAAGACTTCATTCAGAGATCGATCTGCAGCTGTGGATGATTGAACTGCTGCTATTGAATTGCTCACTGTTTTTAGGCTGCCCAGAGCGTTTTTCAGTCACTTTTTTCTGGGGTGACCGGCGGCCATTTTGTGTCTTGTGGTGTGCCAGCACAAGCTGCCACCAAGTGCATTTAACCCTCAATGGTGTGGTTGTTTTTTGGCTAAATCCTACATCAGGGTCAAGCTGTCACACCAAGTGCATTTAACCAGCAATAGTCTGGTTATTTTTTGGCCATATACTACATCAGGGGCAAGCTGCGCCTGTCACCAAGTGCATTTAACCCTTAATAGTGTGGTTGGTGAAGCTGTCACACCAAGTGCATTTAACCATCAATAGTGTGGTTATTTTTTGGCCATATCCCAGTCTGTAAACGTATACCTGTCACCCAGCGCCTAAATAATAGGCCTCAAATTTATATCCAGCTAAATCTGTCGTTACTGCTGTGGCTGGTCAAGTTATTTAGTGTCCGTCAAAGCACAGTTTTTGTTCTGGGTTGAAATACAATTCCCAATTTAGCAATTTCCTAATTTAGTGGTTTCTGCTGTATCAGAGCTATTTTAAATCTATCCCTAAAAGGGTATATAAGATTCAAGGTGCTGATAGGGTCATTCTGAATAACTTCACACACACGCTACTGTGCATTTCCAAGTCTAATTCTGTCAGTAAACCTATACCTGTCACCCAGCGCCTAAATACAAGGCCTCAAATTTATATCCAGCTAAATCTGTCGTTACTGCTGTGCCTGTATTAGTGTAATACGGTACCTAAATAGATAGCCAGATAGTGTTAGGTGTCTGTAAAAAAAGGCCTGTATTTGAATTCAATACATTGGGCCAAATAATATTTTTCTTATTATGGTGAACGGTAACAATGAGGAAAACATCTAGTAAGGGACGCGGACATGGTCGTGGTGGTGTTAGTGGACCCTCTGGTGCTGGCAGAGGACGTGGCCGTTCTGCCACAGCCACACGTCCTAGTGTACCAACTAACTCAGGTCCCAGTAGCCGCCATAATTTACAGCGATATTTGGTGGGGCCCAATGCCGTTCTAAGGATGGTAAGGCCTGAGCAGGTACAGGCATTAGTCAATTGGGTGGCCGACAGTGGATCCAGCACGTTCACATTATCTCCCACCCAGTCTTCTGCAGAAAGAGCACAGATGGCGCCTGAAAACCAAGCCCATCAGTCTGTCACATCACCCCCATGCATACCAGGGAAACTGTCTGAGCCTCAAGTTATGCAGCAGTCTCTTATGCTGTTTGAAGACTCTACTGGCAGGGTTTCCCAAGGGCATCCACCTAGCCCTTCCCCAGCGGTGGAAGACATAGAATGCGCTGACGCACAACCACTTATGTTTCCTGATGATGAGGACATGGGAATACCACCTCAGCATGTCTCTGATGATGACTAAACACAGGTGCCAACTGCTGCGTGTTTCTGCAGTGTTCAGACTGAACAGGAGGTCAGGGATCAAGACTGGGTGGAAGACGATGCAGGGGACGATGAGGTCCTAGACCCCACATGGAATGAAGGTCGTGCCACTGACTTTCACAGTTCGGAGGAAGAGGCAGTGGTGAGACCGAGCCAACAGCGTAGCAAAAGAGGGAGCAGTGGGCAAAAGAAGAACACCCGCCGCCAAGAGACTCCGCCTGCTACTGACCGCCGCCATCTGGGACCGAGCACCCCAAAGGCAGCTTCAAGGAGTTCCCTGGCATGGCACTTCTTCAAACAATGTGCTGACGACAAGACCTGAGTGGTTTGCACGCTGTGCCATCAGAGCCTGAAGCGAGGCATTAACGTTCTGAACCTTAGCACAACCTGCATGACCAGGCACCTGCATGCAAAGCATGAACTGCAGTGGAGTAAACACCTTAAAAACAAGGAACTCACTCAGGCTCCCCCTGCTACCTCTTCTGCTGCTGCCGCCTCGGCCTCTTCTGCTGCTGCCGCCTCGGCCTCTTCCTCCGCCTCTGGAGGAACGTTGGCACCTGCCGCCCAGCAAACAGGGGATGTACCACCAACACCACCACCTCCGTCACCAAGCATCTCAACCATGTCACACGGCAGCGTACAGCTCTCCATCTCACAAACATTTGAGAGAAAGCGTAAATTCCCACCTAGCCACCCTCGATCCCTGGCCCTGAATGCCAGCATTTCTAAACTACTGGCCTATGAAATGCTGTCATTTAGGCTGGTGGACACAGACAGCTTCAAACAGCTCATGTCGCTTGCTGTCCCACAGTATGTTGTTCCCAGCCGGCACTACTTCTCCAAGAGAGCCGTGCCTTCCCTGCACAACCAAGTATCCGATAAAATCAAGTGTGCACTGTGCAACGCCATCTGTGGCAAGGTCCACCTAACCACAGATACGTGGACCAGTAAGCACGGCCAGGGACGCTATATCTCCCTAACTGCACACGGTAAATGTAGTGGCAGCTGGGCCCCAGGCGGAGAGCTGTTTGGCGCACGTCCTTCCGCCGCCAAGGATCGCAGGGCAAGATTCTTTGCCTCCTGTTGCCACCTCCTCCTACTCGGCTTCCTCCTCCTCTTCTTCCACCTGCTCATCCAGTCAGCCACACACCTTCACCACCAACTTCAGCACAGCCCGGGGTAAACGTCAGCAGGCCATTCTGAAACTCATATGTTTGGGGGACAGGCCCCACACCGCACAGGAGTTGTGGCGGGGTATAGAACAACAGACCGACGAGTGGTTGCTGCCGGTGAGCCTCAAGCCCGGCCTGGTGGTGTGCGATAATGGGCGAAATCTCGTTGCAGCTCTGGGACTAGCCGGTTTGACGCACATCCCTTGCTTGGCGCATGTGCTGAATTTTGTGGTACAGAAGTTCATTCACAACTACCCCGACATGTCAGAGCTGCTGCATAAAGTGCGGGCCGTCTGTTCGCGCTTCCGGCGTTCACATCCTGCCGCTGCTCGCCTGTCTGCGCTACAGCGTAACTTCGGCCTTCCCGCTCACCGCCTCATATGCGACGTGCCCACCAGGTGGAACTCCACCTTGCACATGCTGGACAGACTGTGCGAGCAGCAGCAGGCCATAGTGGAGTTTCAGCTGCAGCACGCACGGGTCAGTCGCAATACGGAACAGCACCACTTCACCACCAATGACTGGGCCTCCATGCGAGACCTGTGTGCCCTGTTGCGCTGTTTCGAGTACTCCACCAACATGGCCAAAGGCGATGATGCCGTTATCAGCGTTACAATACCACTTCTATGTCTCCTTGAGAAAACACTTAGGGCGATGATGGAAGAGGAGGTGGCCCATGAGGAGAAGGAGGAGGAAGAGGGGTCATTTTTAGCACTTTCAGGCCAGTCTCTTCGAAGTGACTCAGAGGGAGGTTTTTTGCAACAGCAGAGGCCAGGTACAAATGTGGCCAGCCAGGGCCCACTACTGGAGGACAAGGAGGACGAGGATGAGGAGGAGGTGGATGAGGATGAAGCATGGTCACAGCGAGGTGGCACCCAACGCAGCTCGGGTCCATCACTGGTGCGTGGCTGGGGGGAAAGGCAGGACGATGACGATACGCCTCCCACAGAGGACAGCTTGTCCTTACCCCTGGGCAGCCTGGCACACATGAGCGACTACATGCTGCAGTGCCTGCGCAACGACAGCAGAGTTGCCCACATTTTAACGTGTGCGGACTACTGGGTTGCCACCCTGCTGGATCCACGGTACAAAGACAATGTGCCCACCTTACTTCCTGCACTGGAGCGTGATAGTATGATGCGCGAGTACAAGCGCACGTTGGTAGACGCGCTACTGAGAGCATTCCCAAATGTCACAGGGGAACAAGTGGAAGCCCAAGGCCAAGGCAGAGGAGGAGCAAGAGGTCGCCAAGGCAGCTGTGTCACGGCCAGCTCCTCTGAGGGCAGGGTTAGCATGGCAGAGATGTGGAAAAGTTTTGTCAACACGCCACAGCTAACTGCACCACCACCTGATACGCAACGTGTTAGCAGGAGGCAACATTTCACTAACATGGTGGAACAGTACGTGTGCACACCCCTCCACGTACTGACTGATGGTTCGGCCCCATTCAACTTCTGGGTCTCCAAATTGTCCACATGGCCAGAGCTAGCCTTTTATGCCTTGGAGGTGCTGGCCTGCCCGGCGGCCAGCGTTTTGTCTGAACGTGTATTCAGCACGGCAGGGGGCGTCATTACAGACAAACGCAGCCGCCTGTCTACAGCCAATGTGGACAAGCTGACGTTCATAAAAATGAACCAGGCATGGATCCCACAGGACCTGTCCATCCCTTGTGCAGATTAGACATTTATAACTACCTCCCCTTAACCATATATTATTGTACTCCAGGGCACTTCCTCATTCAATCCTATTTTTTTTTTCATTTTACCATTATATTGCGAGGCAACCCAAAGTTGAATGAACCTCTCCTCTGCCTGGGTGCCGGGGCCTAAATATATGACAATGGACTGTTGCAGTGGTGGCTGACATGAAGCCTGATTCTCTGCTATGACATGAAGAGAGATTCTCTGTTACGGGACCTCTCTCCTCTGCCTGGGTGCTGGGCCTAAATATCTGACAATGGACTGTTGCATTGGTGGGTGACGTGAAGCCTCATTCTCTGCTATAATATTAAGACTGATTCTCTGCTGACATGAAGCCAGATTCTCTGTTACGGGACCTCCCTCCTCTGCCTGGGTGCTGGGCCTAAATATATGCCAATGGACTGTTGCAGTGGTGGCTGACGTGAAGCCTCATTCTCTGCTATGACATGCAGACTGATTCTCTGCTGACATGAAGCCAGATCCTCTGTTACGGGACCTCCCTCCTCTGCCTGGGTGCCTGGGCCTAAATATCTGAGAATTGACTGTTGCAGTGGTGGCTGACGTGAAGCCTGATTCTCTGCTATGACATGTGTACTGATTCTCTGCTATGGGACCTCTCTCCAATTGATATTGGTTAATTTTTTTTTTTTTTTTTATTTATTTCCCTATCCACATTTGTTTGCAGGGGATTTACCTACATGTTGCTGCCTTTTGCAGCCCTCTTGCCCTTTCCTGGGCTGTTTTACAGCCTTTTTAGTGCCGAAAAGTTCGGGTCCCCATTGACTTCAATGGGGTTCGGGTTCGGGACGAAGTTCGGATCGGGTTCGGATCCCGAACCCGAACATTTCCGGGAAGTTCGGCCGAACTTCTCGAACCCGAACATCCAGGTGTCCGCTCAACTCTACTAAGGTGGTATAACTACTGTGTGAGGGCTCTAAGGCATAACTCACAGTAATTATGCCCCCTTACATGAATTATGATCCCTTACTGCCCCATCACATTAATTATGACTCCTTACTGCCCATCACAATATTTATGACCACTTAGTTGCCTAACACAATGGTTATGCCCCCAAGTACTCCCCTTAACATGTTGTTGCCGCTTTAGGGTCTCTTTACAATAGTTTTCCCCATTAATGCTCTAGTAGTGAAGCCCCTGTAGTTTGAATAAAATATAAAAAAGCACTACTCACCTAGCCCCGCTCCCAGGATGAACGGAGCACATTCTTTCTGGTCTTGTGTTCTTTCCCACTGCGTGTAGCAGGCGCGAGGATGTCACTTCATCGTGTCTGCAGTTGGGGAGCGCACGGATAGGGCAATGGTAAGCAGGGAGCTGACAGCTTCCTGTTCCACCATTGTATTCAATGGTATATGAATCCTTGGGATGCAGATACAATTAAAAGTGGGACATGCTACTTCATACATCAGGATGGTTGGGATACATGAGTCATGATAGCCGCAGCTAGTGGGCCCAGTACAGCAGCACCGTTAGCCCTATGGTTAAAGTGGACCTGATCTGGATAACATTTGAATTTCATGTTGAAAAAATCTCAATGTCTTTACATAACAATATAAAACCTTTTTATAATATAAAGGATGTAAACACCACTTTGAACTCTGAAGGCAAGAATAACCATTAGCATTAGAGCAGTGATTGCAGGACTATGGCCAGTGGTGACCCACGGCCCCTTAGTCACTTACAGCAATCCTTGAAGGTTCCAAGTTACAACATGTCTGGTGGTGGCCATCCAGGGTAACACATGTATAATGTGTCTTATGAGAAGCCTGCATCAGTATAGGGTCTGTAGTTATAAGAGGTGTAGAACAGGCACGGATAGTACTGCATCCTTGTAAATAATGAAGGTACAGATAGTACTGCCTCCCTGTCGTCACCGGTAAATGATGTATGTACAGATAGTACTGCCTCCCTGTAAATAGTGAAGGTACAGATAGTACTGCCTCCCTGTCTCTCCCTGTAAATGATGTAGGTACAGATAGTACTGCCTCTTATCTCTCCTTGTAAATTTGTAGGTACAGATAGTTCTAGCTCTCTGTCTCTCCCTGTAAATAATGATGGTACAGGTAGTGCTGCTTCCTTGTCTTTCCCTGTAATTATGTAGGTACAGATAGTACTGCCTCCCTGTAAATTATGTAGGTACAGGTAGTACTGCCTCCCTGTTTCTTCCTGTAAATTATGTATGTACAGATAGTGCGGCCTCCCTGTATCTCCCTGAAATAGTGAAGGTACAAGTGGTACTGACTCCCTGTCTCTCCCTGTAAATAATGAAGGTACAGATAATGGGGTCTCCCTGTCTCTCTATGTAAATGATGTAGGTACAGATAATGCTGTTTCTCTGTCTCTCCCTATAAACAATGATGGTACTGATAGTACTGCTTCCCTGTCACTGCCTGTAAATATTTATTAGGCACAGATAGCACTGCCTCCCTGTCACTATGTAAATTATGTAGGTACAGATAGTACTGCCTCCCTGTCTCTCCCTGTAAATTATATAAGTACAGATAGTACTGCCTCCCTGTCTCTCCCTGTAAATGATGTAGGTGAGATATTACTGCCTCCCTATCTCATCCTGTAAATGATGTAAGTACAGATAGTACTGCCTCCCTGTGTCTCCTTGTAAATGATGTAGGTACATATAATACTGCCTCCCTGTCTCTCCCTGTAAATGATGTAGGCACAGATAGTACTACCTCCCTGTCTCTCCTTGTAAATGATGTAGGTAAATATAGTACTGCCTCCCTGTATATGATGTAGGTGCAGATAGTACTGCCTCACTTTCTCTCCCTGTAAATTATGTACGTACAGATAAAACCGCCTCCCTGTCTATCCCTGTATATAATGTAGGTACAGATAGTACTACCTTCCTGTCTCTTCCTGTAAATGATGTAGGTACAGATAGTACTACCTCCCTGTCTCTCCTTGTAAATGATGTAGGTAAATATAGTACTTACTCCCTGTATATGATGTAGGTGCAGATAGTCCTGCCTCCATTTTTCTTCCTGTAAATGCCGTAGGTACAGATAGTACTGCCTTCCTGTCTCTCCATGTAGATGATGTAGGTTCAGATGATAGTACTGCTTACCTGTAAATGATGTTGTTACAGATAGTACTGCCTCCCTGCCTCTCCCTCTAGGTGATTTAGGTACAGGTAATACTGCCTCACTGTCTCTCCCTGTAAATGATGTAGGTACAGATAGTATTGCATCCTTTTCTTACCCTGTAAATGATGCAAGCACAGATGGTACTGCCTTCCTCTCAGTCACACCAAGCCCTGGTGCCTGAGTAATGTCCTACCTCTCATATAAATAAATAGCAGGGCAATAAATTATATGATAGTTGTAGATTTTACTTTCAGGATCAGGGGCATAAACAAAAATCCAGGTTTCCTTTCAGAATGAGTGCCAGTAGGTATGAGTTGGAATACCATGCGTGACCACTGGGCAAGAGTGGCGCACTAATCCTGGAAAATCTCCTTCAATTTTCTTATTGGACAGGAATAGCTTATTTTCCCTTTGAATCTGCTTTTCTACTTATGTAAAACCACTTAATGCATATAAATGTGAGTCCGTGGCCCGGGGCCATCCTTGCCTATGATGCTGCTGTTTACATTAATGTATCTAGCACTTATCTTTCCCCCAGGGCCCCAGAAATCTGCATCTTGTGTTTCAAGCACCAGCATTTGAGTTCTTGTCTAGAAGGATCTGTTTCAAAGCTGCTTGGAAGGTCCAGTGACTCCTTCATGACGTCTGCGAGCACTGTTCCCCATACTATAGCTTCATCATGTTGGAGATGTTACGGAGACGCAGCTTTCGGTAATCCTGGATGTCGACATGCTTAAAATTCTGATCCTGCTGCCAAAGATTTCCGTTGGGACTGCGGTTTTCAGAACAGTGAAAATGAACATGACAGCCGGAAAATGATGGTTCATTCTTCATCTCCCACAAGGACAATTTCATCGGAGATGTGTCCCGACAAAAGGATAGGGGGACGTCAAAGGCAGAAACTCAGCTCCTGTACAAGGGACAAAATGACCCAGCGTCTTTAAAGGGGCAGCAAACTGTCCGAAGGGTAGAATATAAATATTTTTTCCATATGATAAACCAGCGTTTCCCCATGTACATGTATAGGGCGCCACCTTTATTAAAATGATGGCTATAGAATGAGAGTATTGTATAGCAACAGCTTATGCAACAGCAAGGTGATCGCCATGAACAGTATGTGCTTAGGTTCAGTTGATGTAGGTACAGATAGTACTGCCTCCCTGTCTCTACCTGTAAATGATGTAGGTGAGATATTACTGCCTCCCTGTCTCTACCTGTAAATGATGTAGGTACAGATAGTACTGCCTCCCTGTCTCTACCTGTAAATGATGTAGGTACAGATAGTACTGCCTCCCTGTCTCTACCTGTAAATGATGTAGGTACAGATAGTAATGCCCCATCTCTCCCTGTAAATGGTGTACAGATAGTACTGCCTTACAGCCTCTCCATATTAGTGATGTAGATACAGGTAGTACAGTCTCCCTGTCTCTCCCTGTAAGTGATGTAGGTACAGATAGTACTGCCTTATAACCTATCCCTATTAGTGATGTAGATACAGGTAGTACAGTCTCCCTGTCTCTCCCTGTAAGTGATGTAGGTACAGATAGTACTGCCTTATAACCTATCCCTATAAGTGATGTAGATACAGGTAGTACAGTCTCCCTGTCTCTCCCTGTAAGTGATGTAGGTACAGATAGTACTGCCTTATAACCTATCCCTATTAGTGATGTAGATACAGGTAGTACAGTCTCCCTGTCTCTCCCTGTAAGTGATGTAGGTACAGATAGTACTGCCTTATAACCTATCCCTATTAGTGATGTAGATACAGGTAGTACAGTCTCCCTGTCTCTCCCTGTAAGTGATGTAGGTACAGATAGTACTGCCTTATAACCTATCCCTATTAGTGATGTAGATACAGGTAGTACAGTCTCCCTGTCTCTCCCTGTAAGTGATGTAGGTACAGATAGTACTGCCTTATAACCTATCCCTATTAGTGATGTAGATACAGGTAGTACAGTCTCCCTGTCTCTCCCTGTAAGTGATGTAGGTACAGATAGTACTGCCTTATAACCTATCCCTATTAGTGATGTAGATACAGGTAGTACAGTCTCCCTGTCTCTCCCTGTAAGTGATGTAGGTACAGATAGTACTGCCTTATTGCCTATCCCTATTAGTGATGTAGATACAGGTAGTACAGTCTCCCTGTCTCTCCCTGTAAGTGATGTAGGTACAGATAGTACTGCCTTATAACCTATCCCTATTAGTGATGTAGATACAGGTAGTACAGTCTCCCTGTCTCTCCCTGTAAGTGATGTAGGTACAGATAGTACTGCCTTATTGCCTATCCCTATTAGTGATGTAGATACAGGTAGTACATTCTCCCTGTCTCTCCCTGTAAGTGTAGATGCAGATAGTACAGTCTCTCTGTAAGTGATATAGGTACAGATAGCACTGCCTCCCTGTCTCATCCTGTAAATGATGTAGGTACAAATAGTACTGCCTCCATGCCTCTACCTATAAATGATGTAGGTTCAGATAATACTGCCTCACTGTAGATGATGTAGGTACAGAGATTACTGCCACCTGTGTCATCCTGTAAATAATGTAGGTTCAGATAATACTGCCTTCCTGTCTCTCTCTCTAAATGATGTAGGTACAGATAGTACTGCTTCTTTTTCTTATCCTGCAAATGATACAGGTAGAGACAGTACTGCCTCCCGTTCTTTCTCTGTAAATGATGTAGGTACAGATAGTATTGCCTCCTTGTCTCATCCTGTAAATTATGTAGGTACAGACAGTACTGCCTCTCTGTCTCTCAGTAAATTATGTACATATCGATAGTACTGCCTCCTTGTCTCTCCCTGTAGATGATGTAGGTACAGATAGTACTACCTCCCTGTCTCTACCTGTAGATGATGTAGGTACAGATAGTAATGCCCCATCTCTCCCTGTAAATGGTGTACAGATAGTACTGCCTTACAGCCTCTCCATATTAGTGATGTAGATACAGGTAGTACAGTCTCCCTGTCTCTCCCTGTAAGTGATGTAGGTACAGATAGTACTGCCTTATAACCTATCCCTATAAGTGATGTAGATACAGGTAGTACAGTCTCCCTGTCTCTCCCTGTAAGTGATGTAGGTACAGATAGTACTGCCTCATAACCTATCCCTATTAGTGATGTAGATACAGGTAGTACAGCCTCCCTGTCTCTCCCTGTAAGTGATGTAGGTACAGATAGTACTGCCTTATAACCTATCCCTATTAGTGATGTAGATACAGGTAGTACAGTCTCCCTGTCTCTCCCTGTAAGTGATGTAGGTACAGATAGTACTGCCTTATTGCCTATCCCTATTAGTGATGTAGATACAGGTAGTACAGTCTCCCTGTCTCTCCCTGTAAGTGATGTAGGTACAGATAGTACTGCCTTATAACCTATCCCTATTAGTGATGTAGATACAGGTAGTACATTCTCCCTGTCTCTCCCTGTAAGTGTAGATGCAGATAGTACAGTCTCTCTGTAAGTGATATAGGTACAGATAGTACTGCCTCCCTGTCTCATCCTGTAAATGATGTAGGTACACATAGTACTGCCTCCATGCCTCTACCTATAAATGATGTAGGTTCAGATAATACTGCCTCACTGTAGATGATGTAGGTACAGAGATTACTGCCACCTGTGTCATCCTGTAAATAATGTAGGTTCAGATAATACTGCCTTCCTGTCTCTCTCTCTAAATGATGTAGGTACAGATAGTACTGCTTCTTTTTCTTATCCTGCAAATGATACAGGTAGAGACAGTACTGCCTCCCGTTCTTTCTCTGTAAATGATGTAGGTACAGATAGTATTGCCTCCTTGTCTCATCCTGTAAATTATGTAGGTACAGACAGTACTGCCTCCCTGTCTCTCAGTAAATTATGTACGTATCGATAGTACTGCCTCCTTGTCTCTCCCTGTAGATGATGTAGGTACAGATAGTACTACCTCCCTGTCTCTACCTGTAGATGATATAGGTACAGATAGTACTGCCTCCCTGTCTCTACATGTAGATGATGTAGGTACAGATAGTACTGCCTCCCTGTCTCTACATGTAAATGATGTAGGTACAGATAGTACTGCCTCCCTGTCTCTCAGTAAATGATGTAGGTACGGATAGTACTGCCTCCCTGTCTCTCAGTAAATTATGTAGGTACGGATAGTACTGCCTCCCTGTCTCTCAGTAAATTATGTAGGTACACATAGTACTGCCTCCCTGTCTCTCAGTAAATGATGTAGGTACAGATAGTACTGCCTCCCTGTCTCTCAGTAAATTATGTAGGTACAGATAGTACTGCCTCCCTGTCTTTCTCTGTAGTTTTTTTTCCATACAGATGAGCAGTCATTTCATACAAGCATAATATTCCTCGTATTAGGGTTCAACAGTCATCTGTGGGAGTTCATAGCACAGACCCTGAAATGTGCCTATATAACTCACAAATAAATTCAGCCTTGCTGTAATATGCAGTTGCTCACTGAAGATGTGTGGTGATTCCACAGAACATGGTTCCCCGAAAAGACGTTCACATAGTGGACCTACATGGGCAGAGGAACACACCACCAACCCAAGGGCTGGGGCCATGGATCTTCATGGAGCATCCTTTGGTGACATCCGCAGAACAAGACACATGAATAATTATATCCAAACCGTAATAAATGGGAATAGAGCGCCCAGATATGTTCTTCAGCCATAAATCAATGCCCGGCGGGATCAATGGAGGATTTACTGAACTGCAGTAACTTTTCTTAGAAGTTGCTACTAATCCCATGGAACTGAAGAACTTGTATGACGCCCGATTATTTCTGGATCCTTACGCATTGCATTCTTATAAGATTTGGCAGCGACTTTCTGTCAATATTTGACTTCCCAGGATTATAGTTATCAGAGGCTCCTGCGCTACGCTGCCAAATTTGTCTGCACCTCCCCTCCCCCGACCGTCATGTAGGATCTCCGTACATTATAAAAGTGATGTCATCATTATATAGTAACATCCGTATTACAGTGTAGTACAACTATAATGATACTCTCAGCTCTGCGCTGCCTCTGCATAGGACTAAAGGGGTCTCCATGTACTTAGGGGGGCTGCGTACCCCACATAGCTCTACTACTATAGGGGTACGCTGGCCTCCCGGCATCCTCCTTCTTGGGGGGGTCAAGTTGAAAACTGCAAAAATCCCTAAAACTCCACCTTGTATTTTAGCCCTAGCAAAATCTAGTAGTGTCAAAGTGGGTCTATGCTCCTGTACTGACCGTGTCATTATCTGTGCATTCACAATTCTGCGGCTTCGGAGCTGAAATCTCATCTAGGCATTCACAATTCTGCAGCTTTAGAACCGAAATCTCGCATAATCATTCACAATTCTGCAACTTCAGAGCCAAAATCTTCCCTTTGCATTCACAATTCTGCAGCTTCAGTTCTGAAATCTCGCCCATGCATTCACAATTCTGCAGCTTCAGAGCTGAAATCTCGACTATGCATTCAAAATTCTGCAGCTTAGAGCTGAAATCTTGACTATGCATTCAAAATTCTGCAGCTTCAGAGCTGAAATCTCAACTATGCATTCAAAATTCTGCAGCTTAGAGCTGAAATCTTGACTATGCATTCACATTTTGGCAGCTTCAGAGGTGAAATCTGGCTTTTGCATTCACAATTTTGCACCTTCAAAGCGGAAGTATCCCCTATGCGTTTCCGCATACAATTCCGCAGCTGCAGAGCTTAAATCTCATGTTTGCATTCACAATTCTGAAGATTCAGAGCTGAAATCTCAATGCATTCACAATTCTGCAGCTCCAGAGCTAAAATCTCGACTATGCATTCAAAATTCTGCAGCTCAAAGCTTAAATCTTGCCATATTCATTTACAATTTAGCAGCTTCAGAGCTGAAATCTCACCTATGCATTTACAATTCTGAAGCTTGTTCCAGTGATGCACATTCTTGGGAGTTTTATCTTCATACCAGGCGCTATATAAACAGATCATATAAGTGGTAGGCAATCAAAGAGTGCCGTGTTTGTGTGAGGGGAGGCGGGGCTTTAATTATTTAAACCTGGCTCTCCTGCCCCCACTTGTCGGTTCGAATGCTTTCGAATCGGCTCGTGGGTCGGTGCCAGAGAAGTGCGTGCGTCACTGGAGAATCGGGTGGTCGGCTGCGTCGGGCTCGTCGCTTCGGTGATTAGGTAGGCAGGGTGGCTGCACACCCGTCTCGCTATGTATAACACGGGGGGCTGCTGAGCGTGCCGCCGGGCCCCAGCCGCGCTGGCGACTGCCCGCACACCCGATCGCTTCCGGCACCCCGCTCCAGGCACCCCGCTCCAGGCACCCCAATACAGGCACCCCGATCCGCTCCAGGCCCCCGCGCCAAGCACCCCCGCTCCCACGTGCAGCGTCCCCCCAGGCGGGCACCCCTCATCTGTGGCTCAGCAGCGACGGGTCACACGTCCTTCACATACCCAGAACAGCGGTCACGCCGGCCGTCGGCTCCTCAGCACAGCTCACTGGCTTGCTGCGCTCCAGCAGGCCCTGGCTTGATAGAGGGCGACACCTACAGGCCCATACTGGTACTGCAGTCCAGGTACAGGGCTCCTTGCTCAGGCACAGTGGCTAGGTACTAAGGCAGGACAAAAAAATAAATAAAAAATATTATATATTTGGGATATGTTTTAAGGATCAAATATAAAGAGGGCTCCAAAAAGGGGGGCTGACCACGTCACTTTGCGCACGCAGCCGGGCCGCCCGCAAGCCCATACGGCGAGTCAGGGGGTTGGTTCGGGCGCAGTCGCAATAATCCGCTGGACAGCAAAGGAGCGGTGGCAGGAGTGAAGGGTCACCCAGCCACCGTGCGCTCATTCACATGTCTGTCCTTGTTTATTCAGGTCCACAGGTGGTTGGCTAACTTACGATACTGTGGGGTTTGTGGCTGTCATGGCCGCCAGGTGATTCAGGGGTGGTGCAGGCGTGGGCCAACCTCCTCCTTTTCTCCTGCATAGGCTTGGGGGACGGGGGATGGTGGACTATTATGGCCAGGCCTCTGGCGCATCTCTTACAGGGTGGCGCCTACAGTCGTGGCCTTTGGTGGGGGGGGGGGGAGAAAAATAAAATAAAAAATAAAAATGGTATAGATAGGAATGTTGCTTTGTCAGGTCTGTCACGACTACAGACTCCTTATAAAGCCCTGCCACGACTGCAGGCATCAGTCTGTCACGACTACAGACCCGCTCTAAAGCCCTGCCACGACTGCAGGCAACAGTCTGTCACGACTACAGACCCGTTATAAAGCCCTGCCACGACTGCAGGCATCAGTCTGTCACGACTACAGACCCGCTCTAAAGCCCTGCCACGACTGTAAGCATCAGTCTGTCACGACTACAGACCCGCTCTAAAGCCCTGCCACGACTGCAGGCACAAATCTGTTACGACTACAGACTCGTTATAAAGCCCTGCCATGACTGCAGGCATTAGTCTGTCACGACTACAGACTCGTTATAAAGCTCTGCCACGACTGCAGGCATTAGTCTCAGGTCAACAGACTCGTGAGGTAATACTACCACGTCTACAGGCGATGGTCCGTTACCGCTACTCCCGAGGTAGGGTCCCCTCAGTCGGTCACATCCACAGACTCGGTCGCACTCCCATTGACTACAGGCACTGGGTGGGCATCTACAGGTAGTTGCGTCACGTCTACGCACGCGGGTCAGCCACGGCCTGGGGGGGTCAGCCTTCTCGGTCACAGGTAGGTCCGGTCAGACCTCAGTCTCCCAGCGGGTTCCAGTCACAATAACCAGCCCCTAGGGGGGGCACTCCCGCGCCGGCGCATAATGCCAGGGAGCTATGCGGCTCCCCACGCGGCACACGATTCAAACCGGCGGGGGCCGGGGGTCACGGTAAAGGAAGGGCTCCCTCTGATCCGGTGCACATCGCCAGGGAGCGGCGCTGCTCCCCACGCGGTACGAGTGTCCAGCCGGCGGTGGGTCGGCCCTGGCTGAGGGGGGGGGGGGCTCCCCCGCACTGGTGCACTCTGCCAGGGAGCAGCGTGAGCTCCCCACGCGGCTGGGGGTAAAGGTGCAGGACACCGTTTCCCCGCTCCTCATCTTCAATAAAGTCTGGCACGGGCCGCCGTGCCGTTAGGTAGGCAGGGATCGGGGGAAGGAGTACCAGGCTCGGTCAGGGGGAGCAGATCATAGGCGGTGGCTGGCTTCCTGCTGCCGGCCGTACAGAAGGTTCCAAGGGGGTCATTTAGGCACAGGATGTTAGTCCGTGCAGGTGACCTGCGTTATACCATGCTCTTCGTGCTCGTACACAGAGCTGTGCCCATACTGGAGCTGCGTAAGTGGTTTATAGTTTAAAAAAAAATAATAAAAAAAAAAAATATATATATATATATATATATATAATTATAATAATTTCTAACCACAATTAGAGTCTCTCACGCATGGCTTCTCCGTTTTAGGTTTACACATATAGTCCGCCATTAGAGTCTTTCACGCATGGCTTCTCCGTTTTAGGTTTACACATATGACTCCGCCGTTAGAGGCTCTCACGCATGGCTTCTCCGTTTAGGTTACACATATGACTCCGCCATTAGAGTCTCTCATGCATGGCTTCTCCGTTTTAGGTGCACACATATGACTCCGCCATTAGAGTCTCTCACGCATGGCTTCTCCGTTTTAGGTGTACACATATGACTCCACCATTAGAGTCTCTCACACATGGCTTCTCCGTTTTAGGTTTACACATATAGTCCGCCATTAGAGTCTTTCACGCATGGCTTCTCCGTTTTAGGTTACACATATGACTCCACCATTAGAGGCTCTCACGCATGGCTTCTCCGTTTTAGGTGTACACATATGACTCCACCATTAGAGTCTCTCACACATGGCTTCTCCGTTTTAGGTTTACACATATGACTCCGCCATTAGAGTCTCTCACGCATGGCTTCTCCGGTTTAGGTTTACACATATGACTCCGCCGTTAGAGGCTCTCACGCATGGCTTCTCCGTTTAGGTTACACATATGACTCCGCCATTAGAGTCTCTCATGCATGGCTTCTCCGTTTTAGGTGTACACATATGACTCCACCATTAGAGTCTCTCACGCATGGCTTCTCCGTTTAGGTTTACACATATGACTCCGCCATCTGAGTCTCTCACGCATAGCTCCGCCATTAGTCTATCGCGCATGGCTTCTCCGCTTTAGGTTTACACAGATGACTCCGCCATTAGAGTCTCTCACGCACGACTTCTCCGTTTAGGTTTACACATATGACTCCGCCATTAGTCTCTCATGCATGGCTTCTCCGTTTAGGTTACACATATGACTCCGCCATTAGAGTCTCTCGCGCATGGCTTCTCAGTTTTAGGTTTACACATATGACTCTGCCATTAGAGGCTCTCACGCATGGCTTCTCCGTTTAGGTTACACATATGACTCCGCCATTAGAGTCTCACGCATGGCTTCTCCGTAAAAAAAAATAAAAAATAAAATGAATAAATAAAAATAAAAAATTTCCACTTTTTCTTTCAGGTTTGTCCAGGGGCAGATCGGTTGCCAATGCCAATTCCTCACCAGGCCCAGCTGCGCTGGGACTAGTCTCTCATCTCATAGCTAACAGACTGATGGCCAATTCCTTGGCCAGTAATACCCTGAGGGCTTACAAGACAGCTTGGCGCCTGTTTCAGAAATATGAACACCTACCCGGCTGCTGGCCGGGGGGACTATCACTCACCTATTGGGCTTCGTCAGGTTTTTTGCCACTCTCAATTAAACCTGTCCTATAGCACTGTTAACTATACCTGGCAGGTATTCAGCACATTCGGGTTTAGTTAACAGGTTCAGGGGTCGATCCTCTCTCGATCACAGGACATTCCTTCCACAGGGGCGCAGCAGCTGCGGCGTCCATGCATAAGGTACCAGTACATGTAATCAAACGGTTGGGTCGTTGGAGTTCCGCGTGTTCCATGCGTTATATCCCGGATCCTTAATACAAAATGTCACTGGCTTTCCGAGTTTTGGTTTTGTAGTTTATGTTATCAAAGTCTTTCAAAACTCCTATGCATGATTCTTTTGGCCCCTTTAGGCTACCCTTCGATAAGCAGTTCCGGCATAACTCTGCTGCTTCTAGGTAGGGGGGGGGGGAATATAGGCTTAGGTAGGGGACCCTCTCGTAATGAGCCGATCCGAGCACAAGTGGTAGGCAATTAAAGAGTGCCGTGTTTGTGTGAGGGGAGGCGGGGCTTTAATTATTTAAACCTGGCTCTCCTGCCCCCACTTGTCGGTTCGAATGCTTTCGACCCACCCAGTAGCCCTCCCTTCTTCTCAGGACTCATCATTGGTGTGGCCCCCTTTAGGCTACCCTTCGATAAGCAGTTCCGGCATAACTCTGCTGCTTCTAGGTAGGGGGGGGGGGGGGAATATAGGCTTAGGTAGGGGACCCTCTCGTAATGAGCCGATCCGAGCACAAGAGAAAGTATTTGCTTGGGGGTATTTTATACTGGCACATTATGGGGGCACTATGGGGGCACTATAGGGACATTACCTCAACTGGGGGCATTATACAATTTTTTGTACTGTCACATCATAAGGAGAATTATTACTACTGGGGGGCATTATGGTGGGCTTTATTACTACGGGGGGTCTATGGGGATCATGATTGCTAGTATGGGCACTATGGGAGCATTATTACTTCTGGGGCACAGTGGGGACATGTTGGGGGCACTGTAGGAGCACTATTACTACCATGTGTGCTCTAGCAGAGAATTATTCCTATTAGTTATTGCAGGGCACTATCTGCATGGTACTACTATTACTAGGGGGTTTATCTGTTTCTGCTGTATAGTATTGAGGAGCACAGCGGCACAGTATTGGGATGATTTGTCCAGAAGATGGGAGGATGATGGAAAAGTAGTAAACTAAGATTTTGTTTGTCAAACTGCAGAGACGAGAAATCGCTGAAAAATGGTGTCTGTTGTGAAGGTCTGAAAGGAGAAAATGAGGAAAGAGAACATCTACATCAAAGAGACGTCACTGGATGTAAGAGGTATGTGGCGCTGTATTACCCTGTATGTTCTGTAGTGATGGGAGGGGGGGAGATAGGATTTGGCCCACACTGTGCGTGTTCTGAATTCTGGGGGCTCACACCCATCTACTACATTATCTATACTCAGAGAGTTATCACTGTGTTATCTGTGGTGTTACATAGGACTGCAGGTGACATCTACTACATTATCTGTACTCAGAGAGTTATCACTGTGTTATCTGTGGTGTTACATAGGACTGCAGGTGACATCTACTACATTATCTGTACTCAGAGAGTTATCACTGTGTTATCTGTGGTGTTACATAGGACTGCAGGTGACATCTACTACATTATCTGTACTCAGAGAGTTATCACTGTGTTATCTGTGGTGTTACATAGGACTGCAGGTGACATCTACTACATTATCTGTACTCAGAGAGTTATCACTGTGTTATCTGTGGTGTTACATAGGGCTGCAGGTAACATCTACTACATTATCTGTACTCAGAGAGTTATCACTGTGTTATCTGTGGTGTTACATAGGACTGCAGGTGACATCTACTACATTATCTGTACTCAGAGAGTTATCACTGTGTTATCTGTGGTGTTACATAGGACTGCAGGTGACATCTACTTCATTATCTGTACTCAGAGAGTTATCACTGTGTTATCTGTGGTGTTACATAGGACTGCAGGTGACATATACTACATTATCTGTACTCTGAGAGTTATCACTGTGTTATCTGTGGTGTTACATAGGACTGCAGGTGACATCTACTACATTATCTGTACTCAGAAAGTTATCACTGTGTTATCAGTGGTGTTACATAGGACTGCAGGTTAAGTCTACTACATTATCTGTACTTAGAGAGTTATCACTGTGTTATCTGTGGTGTTACATAGGACTGCAGGTGACATCTACTACATTATCTGTACTCAGAGAGTTATCACTGTGTTATCTGTGGTGTTACATAGGACTGCAGGTGACATCTACTACAATATCTGTACTCAGAGAGTTATCACTGTGTTATCTGTGGTGTTACATAGGACTGCAGGTGATATCCACTACATTAGCTGTAAAAATGGGCGTGGCCACAGGTTGGGGGGCGCAATACTTGGCTTGCCCCGGGTGCTGGCAACCCACGCTACGCCACTGCTTCGGGGCACTTTCTGTTTGTCCAGGGAATCCCGCCAGATGGTGTTTGAGGTGCCCTTAGTGGAATAAGTTTTTGTTAAGGTGCCTTGGCGGCAGGGTCCCTGGTGTTCGTGATGCCAGCACCGTTAGGTGCAAAAGAAAAGTAATAAACTGAGTCCAGACATTGTGTGAAGTTCAATAGCAGCTTTACTTTGAATAGACATTCCTTCCAATGGTTTAAAGCCTTTATCTTTGCTCCAGCAGACTTTAGCATTAACTCTTGCAGGCAAACAAACTCAACCCTGCTACATATGTTGCTCTCTGGCTCTGCTGTGCTGACAGGCTCAAATGGAATCTTTGCTTTCTGCTTGAGGCTGCAACTTCTCTCTCTGTACTCCGACTCTAGAATAATCCAGGGAACTATACCTCCTGGCTGATGAGGCTCCAGGCTGTGGCCTCCATATCCAGCAGAGCTGAAGGTGCTCTAGCTTGCTTAGGCAGGACACGTCCAGTGGGGATGTGGACCCGCTTCCTCCCTTGGCAGGGGGTAAACTGAACTAACTCCAACTAACCAGTCCCTCCTCCCTCCAGAGAGGGAGTTGTAGAATGGAAAGAAGGGTTCCATCCTCTGCAAAGTAGCACTGCCATGTTTGCTGCCACCTCTGGTGAACCAGGTACATTACATGAACATAACAGTTGCATAGAAATAGTAAATGCACAATGTGGAGGACTTGGAATAAATACACAGATGACATGGATTTAGCCTATAGGAGACAGTGGCGGGGTGCGGAAGTGGTAATGGCACTCTGGGTCATTACACATTCACACTAGCACCGTGGCTTTGGTTTATAACAGATCCTCTGCTCGATCTGTCGTTCAGTGGGGATCAACGGTGCCCAGCGGACCCTGCTGACTTATAATGAGTTCTGTCTTGGTTTCTGAGCAGAAGAATAGACACGCATTAAGTCAGCGCTATACTTCCACATTTCCTGAGATTGATACTCTGAATAAGAGCTCTATTGTTTAGATGTAGCAGAGCTGAGTGTGACAGATGAAGCCGATGAGGTAGCCAGCAGACAGCTGATTTCCATACTTGGTAATATCATGCTGTTATCTGTCACCTTAGTTAATAGGATCGCCAACCAACCCACTATATCATAACTATTGAAGATAGAAGGTTTAGCCCTGCTACATCTGTATCTCCTCTGTGTCTGTAGAAAGATACAGTATCTTATTGTTCCATGTATCAATTTTACAGCAAACAATTATATTTATCACTGGCTCTTAGCTTCAAGGACAAGGGGCTTACTGGCTTGGCAGTGGGTTAGTTAAAGGGGTATTTTTTAATATTTTTTTATTATTAATTTCTTTATATAATAAGACATTATAGAATTTTCTAATATACATGCATTAAAAATTTTGCTGAAATGCCCTTCTTATATCATGTTGTTCTTCCCTATCTGCACTGTAGAATGGTATAGCCCATGAATCAGTCAGCCCTGCCTAATGTATCCATGGCGTAACTGAAATATGGCATCAGTCATGTGACAGCTCGCTGACATTCAGAAAGCAACATTGTGACAATTCCAACAACTACTTCACTGTCTGTGTGTTTATATGGCGGCCCGTTTTCGGGTGATTTTTAAAAGGGCTGCCTGTTTTTAGGTGATGTTGTCATGTTGTTAATAAAATTAACTGTAAAAAATAAAATGAAAACCATAAAATGTTAGACATGCCAGTGTTAGATGTGCTTCTTCACAGACACTGACAGACATGAGGAGGTGCTGCCTGCAGTAATGCTGTATATATTGTATACATGGGTTCTGCACCTTAATAAACTCACCTTGTAGAGATCTGGAGAATTAACCAAATGCCAGAGGTCACATGACAGTAGTGTTGAGTGAAGAGAGGTATTCGAAGCAGTATTCAGTCCTAAGTTTAGGAAAAATTTGATTTGACACAAATCTGAATTTCCTTGTGCTTTGTGGTAACGAATCATAGTAGAGAGGGATCCCGGACCTTATAGAGGGATCCACATGGGATTATGGTCATCCCTGTTGTAAATCCCTAAATTTTATTGCTTTGCTGTGTACCATCTCCGGTCCCATCTGTCAGGAGGACAGGGGCTGCTGCATTCATGCTCCGGCTTCCCCAATCCCCGCTTGGGGAAGCCGGAGCACACCCTGATAACTACGGCATCTAAAGGGTTAAAAGTCCGCGAACGGCACCACCGCCAGTCACAGACATTAGTGTCGGGAGTCTGCTCTTTAAAACAGCAGATGTCCGGTGGCCATGGCACCCGCTGCACGCTCCAGCGGGCGCCATTTTTAAATGACATAAATTTTCTCGGGAAAGGGTTAACTTCCAAGCCTTTACAAAGAGATTGGGCCTCCAAGTGGGAAGAATAGGATTAGGCCGAGTTTTATGGGTTTTGTTTTTCAAAAATTCTATTCACCGGTTCGCCAAATTTTTGGTGTGAATTACGTTAAAAATCTGCTATTTCCTGGCTGCAGGAAGTCTGTATAGTGGTGTAGAACACTGTGCCTTGCAGTAACACGCATAGGGAGTCTGCTGTGGCAGTGAAAAATAACACTTTGAGTCAGTATGACATGCAGGTGACAGGCGTCGCTCTTAGAATCACTGCACACTTCACATATTTGGGCAGTAACGTGGCAAAACTGACCAAATAACTCAAGTATGAACTCAGCCTTACAGGTTGATGTTAGCGCCAAGAAGAAGCGCACTCTTTTACACCCTCGTCAGCTGATTCCACATAGATGTCTACTGAACCTGTTCTATTAAACGCTTGTACAAGTAGAGCCCCCGACAGAGTGGAGAGGGTGTCAGCAGTAAGTTTGTGTTGACGTCACTGATTATTTTGCCCTTCCTCTGATCCGTCATAAGAACGAAACACAAAAAACAGACCCTGTCTGTTGAGCATCCGCCTTCACTCGGTCAGCATTTGATCAGTAATCCATCAGTATTGCTAAGGCCAAAAAAAACAGGAGTGGATCCAAAAATAGAAATGACACGTGAGTGTTTTGTACCCACTCCTGCTTTTGGCTACCAAATCACAAGCCAATTTTTTTTTCTTTTTTGAACGAGGGAGAAAAAAAGTTTATTTAACAAACAGGACATATAACACACATAAAATACAACATAGAAGGGTCAAGACCACAAGATTTAAAATACTAACTGGCCAGGAGGGTAATGCATATTGATCATGAAATGTATGGGGTTATGCCTGATAACTGAAGGACAGTCCAGCAAACAAGCCGACTCCAGCTCATTCCTTGACTAGCTGGGTTGCTGATAAGTGGATTCTAAAGTGTCTGAAGAAATGCGAGTAAAGACATTGGAATAAATTGTCCACTTCCTCCAACGTGACCTCGTCCTTTGATTTATGAATATCATTCCATAACGTCTTGAAGTCCTCTGTGTGGACGGCATAAGAAATGTCCATGCGAGGTTCGACGGGCACAGCGACAACATGTATCCGGTTTGCGCCTGCGATGGCCAGGCGATTCATAATTCCTTATGAAAGGTAGGTGCCAATATGTCTGGGAGGTCTCATTGATCCTGGGCAAGGGCGGATACCCCATGCTGAGGGTTTTTCTGCAGTATTCAGTTGGCTCCAAACTGGTGCACGGAGGTGTGACCTTCTCCTTGAAGCCTGGAACCCCTGGGGGCTTTCTTCCTTGCCAACTGACACTCAGATGGCTAGGGGGGGGGGGGGGACTAAACCCATTTTGCATGTTCACTGAACATGCAAAGAGGTGCATCAAATTACAATCAGGGCTGGGGCTTCGAAGCAGGGCCCTCCTGTGGAGTTTCCTACCTCCACTATCTGTCAGCAAATGGGGGTGTGAGGACATGGCTGACAGTAAATATTAATCCATATTCCTCACAGTCATGCCTTAAAACCCCTTCCCTAGGACATCCTATGCCAAACCAAGATCTTTAGATGAAATGCTTGGCAGATCTTCATGGCCCCTTCAGTCAGCTGTTTGGCATGGGTGCCAAAAGTCAACCTCCCCTTAAGACACAGGCAAGCCCTTTAACACTACTACACCCCACATGAAACAAGGGGACTTACTGCTTTGTTGCCCACATCTCCTTTCAGTGATCCTTGGTTTGACTCCTCCACCAATTTGCTCGGGACCTCTCAACTGAATTATAGGCCCCGATTCAGATGGGTGAGTGCCATAGCTCTTTCCAGTGTTGAGCAAATCGAAGTATCTGAAGTGGACTTCGATCCGAATTTCAGGAAAAATTTGCTAAATCTCGTGCACGGTGACGTATGATGTCACCACGCCAGACCAATAATGTAATCACACACCGCACAAGATTTGGCTCAGTGTCTTCAATCAAGATGGCCGTGGCCGCTTCATGATCAAATGGATAAGATGAGTATTATTATTATGATTTTTTACTGCGTTAACCCGCTACTCACAATGCTATGTGCTTCGTTATGAAGTAATTTGTCACAAAGCAAATTTGTTTGTGAAATTCGGAGAAGCAGCCAAATCGAATTTTTGATAACTTCGCTCATCTCTAGCCCTTTCCAAAAGCTGATTGGTGGAGATGCCAAGAGTCAACCACACCAGTCTGATATTGATGGGCTATCCCAGAGATGGGGAAACTGCAGCTCTCCATGTCTCATGGATAGATTGATGGCTTGCATATTCCTGGCTTTTGGCATATAGCCTTTGTGTGGTTGTTTATTGTATGTCATAGATAATAGGAGTCTAAGATGCATCCAGCTATCCTCTTAATGCTGATTCCAAACAATTTTGATGGGGTTTCCATCAATTTCTTTTTTTTGTGAACTAGACACCCTCTTTTCTTCAGAGCAGGGGGTTCCTGGTTTGATGCTTGGGTCTCCCGTTGACTTTCATTGTATTAAATTGTACTCAAGCACCCACAGTATTCGGCCGAGCACTCGGATGTGCTGAACATAGCGATGCTCGAGCCGAACAGCAGTTCGGCCGAGCATGCTCGCTCAACACTACTAGTCACCTCCATGGTAGTTGGTATTTGCAGGAGAAAGTATGCATCAGAGTGAAGTGGACAAGCAGGAACCAAGTTGTCAAGTTTCAGGGACTAGGTCAGAGCCAGAATCAAATTTAGGTCCAGCGGAGTATGAGAACCAGAGCACTTAACCAAAATATACAGGAAAGGAATAAAGTTTTATTTATGAGAAGGCCATGTGACAACCCAAAAGGGAAATGTCATGGCAGCCAAAAGTGTTTATCACCCAGCATTTTTAACCAAGTAGGTGACCAAGATAGGTCCAAAACATATAAAAAGATAACAATGACCCAATAACTTATATTCCTAAATCAAATATGGCATGGGATGATGATGGTATCCTTTCCTGATGCTACTTCGATAGCAGATGTTGGAGAAAAGAAGATTCTTGCACTTTCTTTTCCCCCTTTTTCCACTGAGAACACATATATGCTCTGATAAACCTGGTGTGTCTGTGTGGATGGAATAGCTATGTAATGTGTATGGCCAAAAGCTCTAGTTTATTAATATAACTACACTTTTATGACATGATAGTCAAGCACTGAAAGAATGAGCTTGACCTGACACAAATGTCAATGGACAGATGTCTATGTGAAGTCAGTTTTTCTCCACTGACATGAGTATAGCTACCATTAATTTCAATCTGACCATTGGGACTGGAAGAAGAAGTCATGGACTTGTCGGTGGCTTGATGTCAAGTCTTCAAGGCCTGTAGCCAAACCATTGGCTCTGAGGAGCCCTATAGTGTGTGTCTCCTCCAGTTCTCGACGTGCTGTTTTTTATGCTTTTCTCATCACTTTAGCTTGACGTTCAGTCAATGCATCATCTGTATTCCTTGGGGCTTCATTTGGGATGACGGATGCTCATATTTACAATCTTCTGTCTTATCCTAATAAAATGCAGCAACTCTTCCCGACCACTCGAGAGACCAGCAATTTTCCTGCACGCTAATGTTATATTGCTTTATTATGAAGCAGAACAGTCAGATCTGTAGATGGGGGGAAATAGATGTGACGGAGATTGAAATTTTCCACAGCCGGGGTTAGCAAAGCAGCTGCATTTTGGGGCATGAGGAAACTCAAACATAGATAAGATCTTATACTTAGACATTTTTTATCTATGGTTTGCAGATGTTTTCCCATATTATAGCTCAGTTTAGAGGACAGCTCCGCTTGCATGTGCAGTCAAATATAATAGTGATTATACAGATTTTGTTTCAATCTGCTTTTTAATGGTTAACTCATGGATAAATGACTATATGCAGTGTTGTATAGCGCCCCCTTCTGGTGCAGACCCCTTGACTCCTTGACTCCTGGGCCAGCCACATACTTTGTGCCATTCTTCGGAAGGTACCCATCTAACCCACCTAAATATCAGACACACTGGATAAACTCTACATTCTCAAAAGCACTGCAAATCTTGCGACAAACCTCAGAGGAGGTGCTTGGTACTAAAAGGCCCCACCCCTGAGGGATTATTTTGGTATTTTTAATTGCTGCATTGACAGTGCCCAACCTATTGTGCTCTATAGCAATAAAGTGACCTATATTTATTGATTTTTCTCTCTTTTGTGCATTATTGGATACATATTTTCCTGAGATGATGAGTAACAACAGATCGGAGCTTACTCAGTTCTTGGCTTGAAGCATTGGGGTCCTGTATTTTCAAGAATTTACTGTTGAGGCCCTGCCCCCCACATGTACACATGATATATTGACACAGTGCCATATATATATATATATATATATATATATATATACAGCTGTGGCTCTGTCTGGTAATGTATCTCATTCCTATTCAAATGAATTGAGTTGCAATACCAAGCACAGCCACAACTATATGTATGGCGCTATGCCTGGAAAAATAATGAAGCTGCCAGGAGTTGGAACCCTATTGATGAAATATTAATGGTGTCTCCTAAGGATCAATGATCAATGTTAAAGACTCAGGTCTAGGTATGCAAGGAAGGGACACACACATGTCGTTGAGCTTATTGGATGCTGTGGGTATATCTGTCACTGTGTTCACAGATCTTCTTCCACACAGTATAATTTTCCTCTCTGATGCACTTTGTTATGACTGTGGCTTTTTGCAGAGAGGCAGCTGAGAAATTACCTGAGTTCCTCTATTAGCCATAATATGAACATCAGTCAGGGGAGCGGAGCCTTGATGTGTCAGGGTAGATAACTGCTGATTGCGGGTTAATAAGAGATGAACATACACCGTACCTTGCTGTTACAGCTTTATTAAAAGAGAAGGTATTCGTGTATCTGCTAGTCATGACTCACAAACATGACAAAAATTGGGTTAACCCTCAAGTAGAAACACCTGAAAAAACACTAAGAAATAGAAATCCTGGCATTATCCTCAAGCAACATCTTCTTCCAGCATACTTGGAGACTCATCTCCTACATTTCCCTTGTAGATCTCATAGATCTTCATGGGCCTCGACATTGCCCTGCACTCAACGTCCCTACACCATGGACATGCGTCTTCTTCCTTGCCCTTTATCCATTGCCGAGTCAAATGAGTCAAGGGATTGAGTTACACTAGGAGGATGTTTATCATGGAGAACCATTTTTCTGGTTGAGAAGGACTTTCTTGCACTAATAAGTCTTTAGATGTTTTCCTTAATGGATTGGGTAGGTTCAGAAGGCAGAAGGCACACATTTTTAAAAGGGGTTTTACAGGTTTAGAAACTCATGGTTGTTTTCTTCTAGAAACAGTGCCACATCTGACAACAGGTTGTGTCTGGTACTGCAAGTCAGCATGGAGCTGAGCAGTAATACTAGACACTACCCATGGGCAGGTGTGGTGCTGTTTTTGGTAGAAAGCAGCCATGTTCTTCTAAAATTGTTCTAATTTTGGATTCGTTAAGTATTAAAGGAGTTCTCCAGGAATTTAAAAAATTTTTATACCTAAATATTACTTTATTATAAATATATTCCCAAATACCTTTCATTAGTTATAATAGCTAGTTTTGTCTGGGGTGCAGTCTTTAGGAGAAATAAAATGGCCACCATCCTATTAGCACACACACAACCTGTCCTCATCACACAGGAGGACACATTACTTCAGAACAGTGAGGTAAGGAACTTCCTCATTCTCCTCTTCTACGTGTCAAGTGTTATTATCCTGAATACAGATGATAAGAACTTCAGCTCAATCTCTGTAGGAATGGATGATGAGGAGACATGAAGTACAGAGAGGAACGACAGGACAAACTGCATACAAGTGCTACTGCTCATTAGTCACATTCCCACTTCCTCTCTGTACTTCATGTCTCCTCATGAACTCCATTCCTACAGAGATTGAGCTGAAGTTCTTATCATCTGTATTCAGGATAATAACACTTGACACGTAGAAGAGGAGAATTCCTACAGACATTCAGCTGAAGATCTTATCAGTTGTATTCAGGACCATAATCCCTGACAAGTAGAGCAGAGAGGAGGTTGAGGCAGTTCATTAGCTCAGTGTTCTGAAGTAACTTGTCCTGCTGTATGATTAGGACAGGTTTTGTGTGTACTAACAGGACAGCGGCCATTTTAATTCCTCTGATGATTGCTCCCCAGACAAAACGAGCCATTATGACTAATAAAAGGTATTTGGGAATATGTTTATACTAAAGTAATATATAACTATATTCATTTTCTTAATTCCTGGAGAACCCCTTTAATATCCTAGTGAAGCACTTTCAGGATATTCATCACTGCGTCAAGCACTCAGATCACAGCACCTGTCTTTATCAGAGAGAAAGAGAGAGAGCGTTCAGCATCCTTTGTTCTAGTACTGTTCATTTGTCATACCGTAAAACAATGATGAAACAGAATAAAAAAGCTAAAAAAAAAAACCTTCTGTGTCCAGACTGTTTATAAGGCAGCTATTTTTCTCTCCCAGCGAGAAAGCCCCGCATGATCTTAAGTACAAATCAACATCCTTGTTTTCCCATTTGCTGAACATGCAGCTTACAAATACCCATTCGGGACTTCCAACAATCTGAACCCTAAGACCGCTTCCCTAATGCCTGGGCAGAGAGCTCATGAAACGTTTTGCCTGATCACAGAGAGAATTGTCTATTTGTTCGCAGCCATCTTTGTCTGTCATTGCCTGACACTGATCTGTGCGACCAATGCTGAGCTGGATGAATGCGATGTGCAGGTTCAGCTTCCTGACAGGAGACTAAATATGAACCCTTAATATACCCTAGACCGCCAGGATTTTATTTCCTACTGTATGTTATAGTGAACCATTAGACCACCAGGAATAAACTTCCTTCCTTACAATAAAATGCTAGACCACCAGTTGTTAACTAGAGATGGACTTGCGGTTCGCCAGGCGGTCATTTCACGGCGAACATTGCGCATTCGTCGAACATGTAAACATATTGAAGAATATAGAAGAATATGAAAAATTAAATGTCCTTCCCCTAATAAAAGAATTAAGAACTAAAATACATATATGGAAAAGACTACCAATGTCAATTCAGGGTAGGATAAAATCTAATAAAAATGGTCCTTCTCCCAAAGATACTTTATATATTGCAAAATGCGCCAGTGAAAATACCGCAGAATACTTTTAAACTAATTGATAGACTAATGGGGGACTTTATTTGGAAGGGTGCGATCCCTCGGATAAAGAAGGAAGTCCTTCAGCTTCCAGTGCAGGAGGGAGGATTAGCGGTCCCTAATTTGTTTCTTTATTATTTAATAACTCAATATGGGAATATAAAGGGTAGTTTAGATAGTCAAGTGGGCAGGCAAGAATTAAATAGATGGGGATGGAAAGAGGGATGCAATCACTTAGAGGTGTTGGAGTCAGGTTTCTTGGGGAAAAAAAATTCCGATAATAGGATATTAAACTTAGTAGAATACGTATGGGGGGAAGTTAAGAAGATATTGGAGATTAAAGGGTTTTTGAAATACACACCGATATGGACAAATCTTAATTTAAAAGAATTAGAAACCATAAGGGATTATATAGATTGGGAAAAAAAAGGAATGAAATATCTGGATCAGAT
The DNA here is from genome assembly GCF_014858855.1 of Bufo gargarizans. Lineage (NCBI taxonomy): Eukaryota > Metazoa > Chordata > Amphibia > Anura > Bufonidae > Bufo > Bufo gargarizans. The sequence continues at coordinate 53,248,439 of NC_058083.1, read as the reverse complement.
CTTCGATCCAGATGATAGGCTGAAGGACTTTAACATAATGGTGGTGGAATTTGGGATCCCCCATATTGATATGTATAAATATTTTCAACTAAGAAATGCACTGCGGACAGTGGTACAGGAGGACAGGTATAGTAGGGAAAAATCTGACAGGTTGAATAAATTCACTACAGCAGGGGAAGGAAGAGGAACAACTGCAAGGAGATATAGGCTTTTGATGGAAGGAAAGAGAAAAAGGATTACAATGCTTGCTGTAGGAAAATGGGAGAAGGATCTAGACTCCTTTACAGAAGAAAATTGGAGAGATGCCCTTAGAAATTACGCGACAATCTCGGATAGGGGCTCACATAAGATCTCACAATTCTTTATAGTGCACAGATTACATCGATCTCCATGGATGCTGAAAAGAATGGGAGTAAAAGCAACAGATAAGTGCCCAAAATGTTGGGAGGAGAGAGCAGACTTAATACATTGTTTTTGGAGATGTCCCAAGCTCCATAGATATTGGACAGAAATAATGGAAACCGTATTTTTGCTCCTGAAAGTTCGGCTGCCCAATGATCCAATAATCTGTATTCTAGGGGCAACTGAACATTTGAAGCTAAATAAAAAAACACGACTGGTTTTGAATAAAGTATTATTTCAGGCCAGATTGCTCATACTCAGGAAATGGATAAAAGTAGATTTACCGACAGTGGGACAGTGGAGAAAAATGATAGATAATTTAATTAAAGAAGAACGTGTGATGAAGAATTATACCAAAGGGTCACCAAATCTCGACCAAGTTTGGAAAAATTGGTTACTTTAGTGCCGGAGGATTTTTTTATTTTTTTTTTCCACGTCCCCTCCCCCCCCTTTTTTTTGGGGTGGGAGGGGTGGAGGGAGGGAGGGAGGGAGGGAGGGGGGGGGGGGGGGTGGGAGGGAAAGGGGAGTAGGAAAAGGAACTGTAATCATTAACTGTCAATGGTTGATTTTTGCTTAGTCTTAGAGTAACGTGTTTTTGTTATGGAGGTGTTCTTTATGTGAAATTCAAATAAAAATTATTTAATAAAAAAAAACAAAAAAAAAACATATTGCAATGTCCGCCGGCGCCATATTCTTTTGCAATGCGCCGAACTTTGACCCATGACACATCCATCAGGTGGGACAGGACAGCCAATTGAGACGTTTCAGCACATGGACATACCCCCACCCTATAACAGAACCCGATCTGGCAGCCATTTTACATTCTGTCCTTTGCCAGTGGTGAGAGGTTGCTGTGTGGAGCAGGGACAGGCTGTTTGGGACACCAAACACTAGCTAATAGGGCCACAAAATTCCTTTTAAGGACTGGTATAGGTGTGCTATCAATAGGTGTGATATACAGAGGGGTGTAATATACTTTTAATATACTTTCTAACATAGAAAGTATATTATAGAGCATTTGTATAGTGCAGCAGTTGTGTGCTGTTCTGCTGCAATACCGCAGCTATATAGAGGGACAAGCATTATTGGAACAACTAATACTGATCAAGGGGTTCGATATTCCTGTTTCTACCAAATATTAATTGAGGGCTGTGATATACCTGCTTCCACAAAATACTGATTGAGGGCTGTGATATACCTGCTTCCACAAAATACCGATTGAGGGCTGCGATATACCTGCTTCCATAAAATACTGACTGCCTAATGAACCTCCAGCCACAGTTCTTTTCTGTCAGATGCCTAATTTTTGGGGCCTGTACTCCAGTCGCTTACATGAAACTGTTTATTCATTCCTCAGTACATTTTACAGTCCTCACCCCTGACCACCAGGACCAGGTAGCTCTCTGTCAGTACATGGCGGCCTCCCTTCTCCGCTGTGTACTGGTGCTTATTCTGACACTAGGGCTGGGTTCACATCCCAATTTAATGCATACCAAAAATGTATACGTTAACAGATGCCTCAGACTGATGGCGTACAGTGGCGTCCGTTCACCATACAGTTCCATGGTAGAAATAATATATACATTAAAGTATGCATTTTTTTGCTGGACTCTGCAGGATACAAAAACGTGGAGTGCTGCACATTTGTATACACCAAACCAATAGGAAAAACGTAAAGTGAACCCACTGAGGGGGGGGGGGGGAGGGGGCAGGGGGCGCACTACAATTTTCTGTGGGGCCCAGTCAGTTCTAGCTACATCACCGCACAGCTCCTTCTCTCCTCCAGGCCCAGCAGTGACGTCATGACGTGTGTCTCACTGCTGCCGCGGGCCTGAGGAGAGAAGGAGCGCAGGGAGCTGCGGTTAGTGAATGACCTGCGCTCCAGCAATGATAGGTATGTGAGTGGGCCACTGGGGGGTCATTACACTGTGAGGGCTCCTTACACAGTATAATGAGCCCCAATGACCCTCCATTCAGTATGATAACCACCAGAGCCCCCATTTAATATAATGACCCCAGTGCCCCAACCATACAGTATAACCCCCAGTGTGGGGGCCACTGGGGGTCATTATTCTGAATGAGGGGTGACTGGGGGTTATTATTCGGATTGGAAGGCCACTGTGGGGTCATTATATTGTGTGTGAGGCCACTGGGGGTCATTATACTGTGTTTGGGGGCATTGGGGGGTCATTATACTGTGTGAAGGGTCACTAGTGGTCATTATACCGTGTGGGAGCCACAGAAGGACATGAAAATGGTCAAACATGCGTCAAGGGGGTCCACTGGGATTTATCGCCCATGGGCCCACATGAACCTGGAGCCGGGCCTGCATCCAGCCACATAATCACAAGTTCTTTTCTGTCAGGTGAATGCCTAATTTTAGGGGCCCGTACTCCAGTGGCCTAAAAAAAACAACTTTCTAGGCTCCAGCAGGGCACATTTTTGAGAGTTTCCCTTTAAGATGGCCCCTGATTAAAATACATATTTTTGGTGGGAATTTTTGTCATTGACCGCCCTCTGGTATGTCACTGTCCATGTTGTGGGACTATTTGTGCAATTCTAGTAAGTATTTGGTGGCTGCAAATATGACCTGAAGGTTTTTCAGGTTCGCCTGCCATTAAAGTGAATGGGGCCCGGCCCGAACGCACGGTTCGCGAACATTTGATTGCGAACGCGAACCGACCCGGACGATGTTCGTCCATCACTATTGTTAACCACCTGTTATACTTCACCACCAGGGGACAAAATAACTATTAACCCCTAATATGACCTAGACCACCAGGATTTAACTTCCTATATTACAGTAAACCACTAGACCACTAGATTGTATCCCGTATTTAAAGTACACTACCGGGTAACAAGATAGGAACCTCTAATATAACGTAGACCACCAGGATGTAACTTCCTAGGTTACAGTAAGACACTAGACCACCAGGTATCAGCCTCCCATCCTAATTTAGGCATATTTCAGCTTGATAAATGACCCCCCAACTTATTTTACACTAGAATTCCAGGGAACAAGATATTAACCCCTTGATATGCTGTAGACCACTAGAAAATAAAATATCTACCCTGGACCACCAGGGAATAAAATATGGACACCTATTCTAACCCTACACCATCAAATCTGGTGACATTAATCCATCATAAAAGTTTCAATCAAGAAGGTTTTTTTTTTTTGTTTTTTTTTTAAAACTTATTTTGGGTTGTCTATACTGAAGTAAACCATGTGTGTTATGAATATTGATCACGTTATACAGTCCTGATCAAAAGTTTAAGACCACTTGAAAAATGGCAAAAAATTATATTTAGCATGGCTGGATCTTTACAAGGTTCCAAGTAGAGCTTCAACATGCAACAAGAAGAAATGGGAGTGAGACAAAACATTTTTTGAGCATTAAATTTAATGAAAACAACGAATAAACTGAAACAGGCTGTTTTTCAGCTGATCAAAAGTTTAGGACCACACCTCCAAAAAAAAAAACTAAACCCCCCCAAAACAGAAATCCAACTTCCAAACATGAACCCAGTAATGAGTGGCTCCGCCGTTATTGTTTATCACTTCAAAAATTAGTTTCGGCATGCTTGATGCAAGCGTTTCCATGAGGTGAGTGGGAACATTTCTCCAAGTGGTGAAGACGGCCGCACGAAGGCCATCTACTGTCTGGAACTGTTGTCCATTTTTGTAAACTTCCCTTGCCATCCATCCCTAAAGGTTCTCATTTGGATTTAGATCAGGGGAACACGCAGGATGGGCCAAAAGAGTGATGTTATTCTCTTGGAAGAAGTCCCTTGTCCTGCGGGCATTGTGTGCTGTAGTGTTGTCCTGTTGAAAAACCCAGTCGTTACCACACAGACGAGGGCCCTCAGTCATGAGGAATGCTCTCTGCACCATCTGGACATAGCCAGCGGCCGTTTGACGCCCCTGCACTTCCTGAAGCTCCATTGTTCCACTGAAGGAAAAAGCACCCCAGACCATTATGGCGCCCCCTCCACTGTGGCGCGTAGAAAACATCTCAGGTGGGATCTGCTTGTCATGCCAGTAACGTTGGAAACCATCAGGACCATCAAGGTTACATTTTTTCCTCAGAGAATAAAACTTTCTTCCACCTTTGAATGTCCCATGTTTGGTGCTCTCTTGCAAAGTCCAAACGAGCAGTTCTGTGGCGTTCAAGGAGACGAGGTCTTTGAAGACGTTTTTGTTTTTGAAGCCCTTCAGTCTCAGATGCCATCTGATGCTTATGGGGCTGCAGTCAGCACCAGTAAGGGCCTTCATTTTGGTCGAGGATCGTCCAGTGTCTTGACGGACAGCCAATTGGATCCTCCGGCTCAGTGCTGATGAAATTTATTTGGGTCTTCCACTTTACTTTTTTGTTCCATAACCCTCAGGATCATTTAAGAAATTCCAAATGACTGTCTTCCTGCGTCCCACCTCAGCAGCGATGGCGCGCTGTGAGAGACCCTGCTTATGCAGTTCAACAACCCGACCACGTTCAAAAAGGGAGAGTTTTTTTGCCTTTGCCATCACAACGTGTGACTACCTGACAGAAGATGACAATAATCCACATCTTTGCATAGATTTGGCCTTTTAAAGGCATGTGGTCCTAAACTTTGGATCAGCTGAAAAACAGCCTGTTTCAGTTTAATCATTATTTTCAATTAATTGAATGCTCAAAAAATGTTTTGTCTCACTCCCATTTATTCTTGTTGCATGCTGAAGCTCTACTTGGAACCTTGTTAAGATCCAACAATCTAAAATATGATTTTTTGCCATTTTTCAAGTGGTCTTAAACTTTTGATCAGGACTGTAGGTACAAAGGGGGACTTGGGTGACAGTGTCACCTTTGGCTCTCTCTATGGACCAGGACCGGATGGCATACACCCCCGTATCCCCAGAGAATTAAGTCATGTCATAGCCAGACCCTTATTTCTGATATTTAAGGACTCTATACTGACAGGGAATGTCCCACAGGATTGGCGCATAGCAAATGTGGTGCCAATATTCAAAAAGGGTCCAAAAACAGAGCCCGGAAACCAGGGGCGTTGCTAGGTTAAAACATTCGGGGCCTGGGCCCCTGATGTTTTGTCCCAGGCCCCGAATATCCTGCCTGCCAGCTAGATACAACTGTATTGCTGTCCTCAGGGCGGCAATAAAATTGAATCTAATGCAGTGGAAGAGCTGAAGGACCTGTGGTCAGAGGCGGCTCTTCCATTAGGCCACTTAGGCCGCTGCCTAAGGCCTCGCACTGGTGAGGGCATCGCTTTGGCTCCCACCTGACACTGCTGCAAGTACCCCGCATGCTATTCCCCACCCCCCTTGTACTTATTCCGCTGATCTGCTAGGCTGCTGCACGGTCATGAATTCAGTCACTTCGGAGTGTGATCACAAGTACAAAGTGGGGGGCAAATTACTTAATGTGGGGCAGTGTGGGGGGCAAATTGCATAATGTAGGGAAGTGTGGGGGGAAAATTACTTAATTGGGCGCAATGTGGGGGGAAAATTACATAATGTGAGACAGTGTGGGGGGCAAATTACATAATAGGGGGCAATGTGGGGGGAAAATTACTTAATGGGGGCAGTGTGGCGGATAAATTACTTAATGGGGGGTAGTGTGGGGGGCAAATTACTTAATGGGGCAATGTGGGGGCAAATTACATAATGTGAGGCAGTGTGGGGTGCAAATTACCTAATTGAGGCAGTGTGGGGGCAAATTGCATAATGTGGGGCAGTCTGTGGGCAAATTACATAATGTAAGGGAGTGTGGGGACAAATTACTTAATGAAGCAGTGTGAGGGGCAAATTACATAATGTGGGGCAGTTTGGGGGCAAATTACTTAATGGGGGCAGTGGGGGGGGGGGAATTACTTAATGGGGCAGTGTGGGGGCCAAATTACATAATGTGGGGCAGTGTGGGGGCAAATTACTTAATGGGGCAGTTTGGGGGGCAAATTACTTAATGGGGCAGTTTGGGGGGCAAATTACTTAATGGGGGCAGTGTGGGGGGCAAATTACATAATGGGGCAGTGTGGGGGGCAGTAGTACTAATGAGGGCATTCTAGAAGGGAATTACTGTTGGTGGGACTATTAGGAGCACTATTACTATGGGGGGGCAATTTTCCTTCAGGAGAGTATTTGGGGGTATTGGGGGGCACAGCGAGCAGCAGGATAACACTGTGGGGACTCCAGGTTGAGGGATGATGATAGAAATGTGAGGAACTTAAGATGTCCGTGTGTCACACTCTGCAAAGAAGAGGCGCGGCTGAGAGAAGTGTCTGGACTGAATGGAGAAGATGATGACAGAGAAGATCTACATCAGAGGAGATGTCCCCTGGGAGGCCCTGGATGTGAGAGGCACGTGCTGCTGTATAGCAAGTACAGCAAAATGCAGTGTGTGGGGGCAGGGGGGGTCGACTTAGAGAACTGGGCCATATGTATTGGGGCTTGGGCCCCGGATCTTTTGAGACCCTAGCAACGCCCCTGCTGGAAACTATAGGCCGGTAAGTTTACCATCTGTCGTGGGTAAACTGTTTGAAGGTTTTCTAAGAGATGCTATCTTGGAGCATCTCAACGGAAATATGCAATTAACGCCATATCAGCATGGCTTCAGCAGGGATCGGTCATGTCAAACCAATTTAATCAGTTTCTATTAGGAGGTAAGTTCTAGACTTGACAGCGGTGAATCAATGGATGTCGTACAGTCAGGTCCATAAATATTGGGACACCGACACAATTCTAACATGTTTGGCTCTATACACCACCACAATGGATTTGAAATGAAACAAACAAGTTACATATTAACTGCAGACTGTCAGCTGTAATTTGAGGGTATTTACATCCACATCAGGTGAACGGTGTAGGAATTACAACAGTTTGCATATGTGCCTCCCACTTGTTAAGGGACCAAAAGTAATGGGACATAATAATAATGATAAATCAAACTTTAACTTTTTAATATTTGGTTGCAAATCCTTTGCAGTCAATTACAGCCTGAAGTCTGGAACGCATAGACATCACCAGACGCTGGGTTTCATCCCTGGTGATGCTCTGCCAGGCCTCTACTGCAACTGTCTTCGGTTCCTGCTTGTTCTTGGGGCATTTTCCCTTCAGTTTTGTCTCCAGCAAGTGAAATGCAGCTCAATCGGATTAAGGTCCGGTGATTGACTTGGCAATTGCATAACATTCCACTTCTTTCCCTTAAAAAACTCTTTGGTTGCTTTTGCAGTATGCTTTGGGTCATTGTCCATCTGCACTGTGAAGCGCCGTCCAATGAGTTCTGAAGCATTTGGCTGAATATGAGCAGATAATATTGCCCGAAACACTTCAGAATTCATCCTGCTGCTTTTGTCAGCAGTCACATCATCAATAAATACAAGAGAACCAGTTCCATTGGCAGCCATACATGCCCACGCCATGACACTACCACCACCCTGCTTCACTGATGAGGTGGTATGCTTAGGATCATGAGCAGTTCCTTTCCTTCTCCATACTCTTCTCTTCCCATCACTCTGGTACAAGTTAATCTTGGTCTCATCTGTCCATAGGATGTTGTTCCAGAACTGTGAAGGCTTTTTTAGATGTTGTTTGGCAAACTCTAATCTGGCCTTCCTGTTTTTGAGGCTCACCAATGGTTTACATCTTGTGGTGAACCCTCTGTATTCACTCTGGTGAAGTCTTCTCTTGATTGTTGACTTTGACACACATACACCTACCTCCTGGAGAGTGTTCTTGATCTGGCCAACTGTTGTGAAGGGTGTTTTCTTCACCAGGGAAATAATTCTTTGGTCATCCACCACAGTTGTTTTCCGTGGTCTTCCGGGTCTTTTGGTGTTGCTGAGCTCACCGGTGCGTTCCTTCTTTTAAAAAATGTTCCAAACAATTGTTTTGGCCGCGCCTAATGTTTTTGCTATCTCTCTGATGGGTTTGTTGTGTTTTTTCAGCCTAATGATGGCTTCACTGATAGTGACAGCTCTTTGGATCTCATCTTGATAGTTGACAGCAACAGATTCCAAATGCAGATAGCAGACTGGAAATGAGCTCTGCTCATTGTAATTGGGATAATGAGGGAATAACACACACCGGCCATGGAACAGCTGAGAAGACAATTGTCCCATTACTTTTGGTCCCTTAACAAGTGGGAGGCACATATGCAAACTGTTGTAATTCCTGCACCATTCACCTAATTTGGATGTAAATACCCTCAAATTAAAGCTGACCGTCTGCAGGTAAAGCACATCTTGTTCGTTTCATTTCAAATCTATTGTGGTGGTGTATAGAGCCAAAAATGTTAGAATTGTGTCGATGTCCCAATATTTATGGATCTGACTGTATATCTGGACTTCTCCAAAGCGTTTGACACTGTACCACATGAAAGGTTAGTATATAAAATGAGAATGCTTGGACTGGGAGAAAACGTCTGTATGTGGGTAAGTAACTGGCTCAATGATAGAAAACAGAGGGTGGTTATTACCGGTACACACTCAGATTGGGTCACTATCACTAGTGGGGTACCCCAGGGGTCAGTATTGAGCCCTATTCTCTTCAATATATTTATTAATGATCTTGCAGAAGGCTTGCATAGTAAAATATACATTTTTGCAGATGACACTAAACTGTGTAAAGTAATTGACACTGAAGAGGACAGTATACTGCTACAGATGGATCTGGATAGATTGGAGGCTTGGGCAGATAAGTGACAGATGAGGTTTAACACTGACAAATGTAAGGTTATGCACATGGGAAGGAATAATGCAAGTCACCCGTACATACTAAATGGTAATACACTGGATAACACTGACATGGAAAAGGATCTAGGAATTTTAGTGAACAGCAAACTAAGCTGCAAAAACCAGTATCAGGCAGCTGCTGCCAAGGCCAATAAGATAATGGGTTGCATCAGAAGGGGCATAGATGCCCGTGATGAGAACATAGTCCTACCACTTTACAAATCGCTAGTCAGACCACACATGGAGTACTGTGTACAGTTCTGGGCTCCTGTGAACAAGACAGACATAGCAGAGCTGGAGAGGGTCCAGAGGAGGGCAACTAAAGTAATAACTGTAATGGGGCAACTACAGTACCCTGAAAGATTATCAAAATTAGGGTTATTCACTTTAGAAAAACGACTGAGGGGAGATCTAATAACTATGTATAAATATATCAGGGGTCAGTACAGAGATCTCTCCCATCATCTATTTATCCCCAGGACTGTGACTGTGACGAGGGGACATCCTCTGCGTCTGGAGGAAAGAAGGTTTGTACACAAACATAGAAGAGGATTCTTTACGGTAAGAGCAGTGAGACTATGGAACTCTCTGCCTGAGGAGGTGGTGATGGTGAGTACAATAAAGGAGTTCAAGAGGGGCCTGGATGTATTTCTGGAGTGTAATAATATTACAGGCTATAGCTACTAGAGAGGGGTCGGGGATCCAGGGAGTTATTCTGATGCCTGATTGGAGTCGGGAGGGAATCTTTTTCCCCTTAAGTGGGGAAAATTGGCTTTTACCTCACAGAGTTTTGCCTTCCTCTGGATCAACTTGCAGGATAACAGGCCGAACTGGATGGACAATAGTGTTGAGCACGAATATTCGAATAGCGAATATTAATCGCGAATATCGCATCTTTGCTAAATCGCTAATATTTTAAATATAGTGCTATATATTCGCTATATCGAATAATCGTCATTTTTTTACATCTGAAAACATGATTCCTCACTTCTTTCTTGTGGGTCAATGAGTCATTGGCCTACAAGCAATTTAAGCAGGAAGGAATCATGATTTCATATGGAAAAAAACAAAAAACATTCTACATAACTAATATATTCGCTATATTGCTATAACTTAGTTTTTTACAATATTCGTCATATTCTAAAACAAGAATATATAGCAATATAGCAAATATTTGTAAAATACACATATAGACTGCAATTTAGCTAATATAGTGCTATATATACCGTATTTTTCGCCCCATAAGACGCACTTTTTCTCCCCCCAAAATGGGGGGAAAATGCCCCTGCGTCTTATGGGGCGAATGCTGGCAGTTTTACATCACTGGCTGCGATGTACGGTATGCGAGAGACTGGGAGGAGGAGCTGGGGGCCGGCAATAGCGGCGGTGCGGTGCAGTCACTGTACTATAGCCCCGCCACTCCGGTATACTAATATAAAATGTTTTATTCAATTAATAGTTATTACACATGCCCCCTCACTCCTAATATTACCGTACATCCTAACCGCTTCAGTAGAATGCAGGCAGGCAGGCCGGGCGGGCGGCAGCATAACTCTCTGATGTCACGTGCCTGCGCCGCCTACTTTATGAATGAAGCAGGCGGTGCAGGCAAGTGACGTAAGTGAGTGACGCGCCGCCCGCCCGGCCTGCCTGCCTGGGTTGTACTGAAGAGGTTAGGATGTACGGTACTATTAGGAGTTGGGGGGCATGTGTAATAGATTTTAATTGAATAAGACATTTTATATTTGTATACTGGAGCGGCGGGGGGGGATCTGTGGATGACATTTTTATGGGGGACATCTGTGGATGGCACTGTTATGGGCTGGGGGGTCTGTGGATGGCATTGGTATGCGTTGGGGGGGTCTGTGGATGGCACATATATAACAGTGCCACCCACAGATCCCCCTGTAACAGTGCCACCCACAGATCCCCCCTGTAACAGTGCCACCCACAGATCCCCCCTGTAACAGTGCCACCCACAGATCCCCCTGTAACAGTGCCAGCCACTGATCCCCCCTGTAACAGTGCCACCCACAGATCCCCCTGTAACAGCACCACCCACAGATCCACCCTGTAACAGCACCACCCACAGATCCCCCCTGTAACAGTGCCAGCCACAGATCCCCCCTGTAACAGTGCCACCCACAGATCCCCCCCCTGTAACAGTGCCAGCCACAGATCCCCCCTGTAACAGTGCCACCCACAGATCCCCCCTGTAACAGTGCCACCCACAGATCCCCCCTGTAACAGTGCCAGCCACAGATCCCCCCTGTAACAGTGCCAGCCACAGATCCCCCTGTAACAGTGCCACCCACAGATCCCCCCCGTAACAGTGCCACCCACAGATCCCCCTGTAACAGTGCCACCCACAGATCCCCCCTGTAACAGTGCCACCCACAGATCCCCCCTGTAACAGTGCCACCCACAGATCCCCCCTGTAACAGTGCCAGCCACAGATCCCCCCTGTAACAGTGCCAGCCACAGATCCCCCCATAACAGTGTCCGTCATCCACAGATCCCCCCCATAACAGTGTCCGTCATCCACAGATCCCCCCATAACAGTGTCCGTCATCCACAGATCCCCCCATAACAGTGTCCGTCCTCCACAGATCCCCCCATAACAGTGTCCGTCCTCCACAGATTCCCCCATAACAGTGTCCGTCATCCACAGATCCCCCCATAACAGTGTCCGTCATCCACAGATCCCCAGTAATAGTGCCATCCGCAGACCACCATTAGTTCCAAACCCACCAAAAGCACACCTTTTGGTTAGAAACATTTTTTTTTCTTATTTTCCTCCCCAAAAACCTAGGTGCGTCTTATGGGCTGGTGTGTCTTATAGGGCGAAAAATACGGATATATTTTTTTTATAGTGTAAATTATTTCCAAATTTGAAGTTCAGAAGAGAAATAAAAAATTTTACTAAAGAAAAAAGATTTTAGCACAATATTAGCTAATTTACAGTATATATGTGTATTTTACGAATATTCGCTATATCACTATAACTTTGTTTTTTAGAATATTCGTCACATTCTAAAACAAGAATATATAGCAATATAGCGAATATTCGTAAAGTACACATAAACTGCAATTTAGCTAATATAGTGCTATAAAAATTTTTTTAAAGTCAAAGTTTTTTTTCTCTTCTGAACTTCAGATTTGGAAATAATTGACACTATTTAAAAAAAAAATACTATAGCACTATATTAGCTAAATTACAGTCTATATGTGTATTTTACTAATATTCGCTATATTGCTATATATTCTTGTTTTAGAATATGATAAATATTCTTAAAACTAATCTATGCCACTATATTTACTGCTATATATTCTTTTTTTGAGCAACTTCGCATTACACGATTTTGACATTTTAGATAAATTGCAATCACGAAAATAATCTCGAATACGAATATTCGAGAATATAAAACGAATATTCTAGCGAATATTCGCAAAATATTGCGAATTCAAATATGGGACCTGCCGCTCATCACTAATGGACAAATGTCTTTTTTTAGCCTTATAAACTATGATACTATGACCCAAAATTGCTTTGGCAAGTATATAGTGTGTTCACCAAGATCACAAACGCCACTCTAATATTAGAGGGTTAACAGGTCCTGCAATTGACCAAGGTTTGCCTGGTGCTTACATCAGTCCTGAAATTACCTCCCATCCTACTTTTCTTTGTACATCAAGCCTTAATCACAGGTCCCTTTCATATCTTCTTTTTCTATTGTAGGACGTCATCATCATATCCCCCGAGCTCCCATTATGCTATTTATTTCTCAGATTTGCTTTCAGCGCCTTGTATTTATTATTGTGGTTTCTTTTTCTCATGTGTTTCTTCTATAAATGTCTATTGATTGATTTTTTTAAATGTTTTAGTGCTTGTTATTTACAGGAACAGATTTCTATGGTTGTAGATTTCAGAGAATATGGTACATTCAAGGTTGTCTTGGAATAGCTCACTCTGATATCTTAATTTACTCTTATATAGCATGGTTTAAAAAATAATGTGTGAGTTGTGTCAAAATGTATAGAAAGTCAAGAATTTATTAAATTGGAATCATCCTGGCTCAATCACACTCGGTCGCAGTGGCGTAGCTATAAATGACTGGGCTCCACTGCCCCCCTCCCCCAGTAATTGTTTCGCAACCCCTTGCTTTCATGCTGCCCCCATTCCTGTGGCTAGTAAAGATTGCTCTTGGACCAGGCCCGACAGCTGTTCCATCCGTTTCCTACACTGTCTTTACTGTCACTGTATATCATTTCATTGTGTAATAGTGTTGAGGGGGCCCTGACAAAGTCTTTTAGTCCTCCTCCTCCTGAATGGGCCCCTTTTGGGTCAGGGCCCCAAATCAGCCGCTTCCCCTGCTGCCTCTATAGCTACGCCCCTGTGTTGGTGCTGTTACACTATGTCTGTCACTGCTGACAGTATGTCATGTTTGAAATTCAGCTTTGCTATCTGTGCTCACTGACTCTACCATGTTAACTGACCACATTCAGTTTAGCAACTAAATAGTCTTAATCCTTTCAGTACTGAACTCCATCCCTAATGTTCCTTGCCTGTGCAAAAGGTTCTCTAGTGTTCGGATCGACTTGGATTGCCCCAAGTCTGAACCTCTGCCACTTGCCCTCATCCTTGTCTGCTCAAATATAATATTGCTTGAACTCAGCTAGTTCTGACCTTATCTGCTTGAATTATCATAGTGCATGAACTCTTCCAGTCCTAACCTTTTTCTTGATTGAGTATGAATTCTACCTCCTGATTTAACCTACTATGGACTATTTTCTACTCACTACCCATTGGTGGCTTTCGGGGTCATGCATAGGTACATTGCTAGTGTAATCTATAATAAAAGGAGTGAGGTCTATATAAAAAAAATTGTTAGACTCCATCTATAATGTTACTCTTAATTCTAGGAACCTCAATTACAATCGGTGTAAGGTCTAAAACGTAGAGAACATCAGAAAAAATTGAGAAACTAAAAGCCAATATTCACTTTTTGACGTCAAGCTATGTATTAAAAAATACCTACCTACAGTAAAGTCTAGGTTTCATTATATGTTGGAGGGCTAAGGGTACTTTTACATGGGAGTATTTTTGGCCAGGATGACATAACAAGTCAACCACTGCTAATTTAAAGGGTCTTTAACACAAAGTGATTCATATTCTATGGGGACAAAAGATGGTTGGTATAATCCCCCATCCTCCATACAGTTTGCATATTGTTGGCATCACATCCTCAGTTTCCATGGTGTGATGTGTGGCTGGAAAATTATTTTTATGTCAATATAAAAGTTTTGATCAGGTTCCAAACAAGAGTTTGCTCAGGACCGATCAAGGGTCGTTTAGATGGGTTAATTACTGGCCAAATGAATATTCTTTCTTGGTCCTTGGCCTGTGTGAAGGTGTAGTGTACGGGAGCTGTAATGCCCGTCACTACAGAAGGGTCACTTGTGTGCAGTCGTTTCCCCTTATTTATGGGGAGGTTGGTATAAGTCATCATCCTAATGTAATGCTATGTACTTCCCTGTTACTGTGAAATGTGCATGTGCAGGCCTGCTAGGGGTGTGATTCCAGCTCTGAGTCACTAGAGGGAGCTAGGGAACCCTAGTTTATATAAGGCCCAGTCAGGGAGTAGTAGAGCAGAGAGTGGGAGAGGGAGAAGGAGATGAGACTGTGTCTGAGTTAAGGCCAGGCCATGGGCCTGTGAGAGTAGAGCAGGCCTGGAGCCTGCAGACTAGGAGAGGGTAGTGTAATCCCTGTAACCCGGTTCCAGATCCAAGGAGAAGGTTCCCCTCCTGAGTCCTTAGTTGTCAAAGCAGGAACGCCATAGTAAACCAGCCTGAGGACACAGAACGAAACAGAGGCAAACCTAATAAAGCAAGAGGTACTCAAAGCAACAGAGGAGTTACTTGATAAGGACAGACCCAAGGATACGCCAGAGCTAGGGCAACAGGCCTTGGAGAATAATTCCCATGTTTCAGGATCAGTCAGGAATAGAGTGCAAGCCGCCTGTACTGTAAGTCCTGTGTTTAACCCTCTGAAAATAACCTTGCTACATCCGGCCTGTCTGTAATGTACGTAAACCAACTGTCTTCAAAAGGAACTGCGCTTCCAACTATGTCCATGTATGATGATCACAGAAAACAAGTAAAGTTCCAGTTTTGGTCGGCTATTACGTGGTTTCTGCGTTATTCTTGCTATCATTACACGGTGTGTCACCGTTCAATTGACACTGGCGTCACGACATTCATCACCTGCCTGTTCCAGTGCTGACCCGTTTGAAGACGACAGTGAGTCCCAGGTTAGTGGGTTACCCTGCACTACAAAGCCCAGCATACCTAAAGCTACACTACTGACCCCCTGGGACACTGCATCGCTCTTTTTGGCGTCACGAACAGGATCGCATGCTTCTGGAGTGCAGAGAAGTGTGAACTGTGTGCTTTAACTATTCCATCACCGTATTGCAAGGACTGTACCCTTTATTCCCAAGTCTGTGGATTATAATTGTGCCTGGAAGAATCGGAGGCGCTGTGCTGTGTTGCGCTACCCCCAGAGAGAAAATCGGGTTGTTGGACTGTGATTTATTGGACTTTTTATCATCCTGCTTGCTGTCACTGAATAACTACATCAGGACACCCAAGATGGCCGCCGACGCCATGGAGCTTCTTACTGCGCCATCACAGTATGCAGTGGCGCGAAGATTTGGCGCCGAAACTCTCCAAGGGGGAGGAGAAGAATGCCCTGGAGCACCACCCACCGTGATGGATAATAATGTGGCTGCCTTCCCTAGAGTGTTACGCCTGGGAGGCGGGCCTGTGACGAGCAGAGATCTGCCCAGCCCGGGGGAGGAGCCGGGGTGGGAGTTGAGAGGAGCAGAGAAGGAGATGGCGATGGCGGACGTTGGAAGGCCCGAGCTTGAAACCACGAGGGAGTGGGGCGCCACTCCACCGGACTCCCCTACTCCGGAGGCATGGGACCCTCTAGCCTGGATGGCCAGTTTCAGAGAGCAAGCCGTGGATCTGAGTGTGACCCGTCGCCGGCCCCCACAATGGTCGACGCTGATGGCGGAACTACGAGCCGTGGTGGCGAAGAAAACGACTACCTGAAAAAAAACGGTTTGAAGAGATGGCCAAATCTATTCAGGGGGATTAATTCCCGGGTAAGCCCCAGCTAGAGCGGCGCCGCAGGATCGTGGTAGCCTTTGACAAAGAACGGGGGTTTGGCTTCATACAAGAGCTGGGGACCGGACGGGACTTTTTCGTCAATAGGCGCTCAGTGAAGCGCCATTATCTGCCTGAGCGCCTACATAATCTGGTGTTGGGGGAGATAGTAGAGTATATTCCAGCGGAGGGCTTAAGGGGACCCTATGCCACCGCAGTCATCCGCCCCAGGGTGCAGCCTGAGACCTGGGAGAACGAGAAGGAGGGTGTCGACCCGGCCCAAGGAGAGGAGCCGGGATCTGAACCGCCCCGCTCCACTCACATGCACAGCCAGATCTTCTTTGGGCCCGACGTGTTCTGGGAGCCCATAGTCCTGCAGAGGCCTGCTGACCGGTATCCCTCTCCTGAGGCAGTGAAGCGGGAGATAGAGCGGGAGATCCAGGACAGTTGCCGGAGATCCGAAGTCTGTGCTGAGGCCCGACGTCTGGCAGCAGTCACCGCATCTCCACCGGAGGCAGTAGTCACCGCACCTCCACCGGAATCGCCTGCAAGTAAACTTATGGCTGTAGAATCCCTGCAGAGAAGGATATACCTGGTGGAAAGCCTCGGTTACGCGGGATGCGTCCAGTGGGTCCCGTTCCCTAGAACCCAAACTGAGGTGGAAGCAATGCTAAATAGACCTCCTCCAGTAAAGATTGTGCGCGGAGATGGTTTCCAAATATGGCCTGCTAGGCCAGAACAATTGCTGAGGGGATCCGATGATGATTACTCCTCTGAAGAAGAGTTCGACACACGTCTGTGAGAAGGCCTGCTAGGCCCTATTGTACGTCCCCACAGAAACGTTTCCATTATGGCTGGAGTTGTTCCCTTATGTTTGCATGGCTGGTGAAGCTTGCTGCCAGTTATACACGGCCAGTGGCATTATAGTAAAGTGAAGGTGCCACTGTGAACCACTGCTCCCAGCCTGCCCATGTTTGTTTTGGGACATCCTGCCTGCTGCTGAAGATCCCAGTTGTGCCTTAGTTTGCACCGTTTTTCCCTTTTAACCCCCATTTCAGGTTGAAAAAGCTCTTTTATGGTAGCACAGTTTTAAAGGGTAAGCAGGGCTTGCCAGGATAACATGGCCCTGGTATTGTCAGAGTCCTGTATTGTCATTTTATATGTGTGCTGCTGACCGTATTTATTAACCTGTTTTTATTCACGTCTATGTGCCCAGAGATGGACTTCCTATGTGCGAGCCTCTGAGAGGTTGATTTTATTATGGACTTATTCATTGTCATGGACTATCCTGGTTCTTTAACATCTCGCTGTGCCAGGTCAGCGCCCCAGTTCCACTCACTATCCTGAGAGAAGAGAACGACGCCCCTTGTCACCGCACTTCACCTTCGCCAATTGGGCCTGATATGAGACATATATGTATGCCTGCATGTGTCTTTTTCTATTTCAGGTAAAGCTTCCAGTTGGGCGGGCCCTGATGGAGTACGAGGTCGTACTCAGCTTAAAGCAGCGGGGTATGTAGTGTACGGGAGCTGTAATGCCCGTCACTACAGAAGGGTCACTTGTGTGCAGTCGTTTCCCCTTATTTATGGGTAGGTTGGTATAAGTCATCATCCTAATGTAATGCTATATACTTCCCTGTTACTGTGTAATGTGCATGTGCAGGCCTGCTAGGGGTGTAATTCCAGCTCTGAGTCACTAGAGGGAGCTAGGGAACCCTAGTTTATATAAGGCCCAGTCAGGAAGTAGTAGAGCAGAGAGTGGGAGAGGGAGAAGGAGATGAGACTGTGTCTGAGTTAAGGCCAGGCCATGGGCATGTGAGAGTAGAGCAGGCCTGGAGCCTGCAGACTAGGAGAGGGTAGTGTAATCCCTGTAACCCGGTTCCAGATCCAAGGAGAAGGTTCCCCTCCTGAGTCCTTAGTTGTCAAAGCAGGAACGCCATAGTAAACCAGCCTGAGGACACAGAACGAAACAGAGGCTAACCTAATAAAGCAAGAGGTACTCAAAGCAACAGAGGAGGTACTTGATAAGGACAGACCCAAGGATACGCCAGAGCTAGGGCAACAGGCCTTGGAGAATAATTCCCATGTTTCAGGATCAGTCAGGAATAGAGTGCAAGCCGCCTGTACTGTAAGTCCTGTGTTTAACCCTCTGAAATCACCTTGCTACATCTGGCCTGTCTGTAATGTACGTAAACCAACTGTCTTCAAAAGGAACTGCGCTTCCAACTATGTCCATGTATGATGATCACAGAAAACAAGTAAAGTTCCAGTTTTGGTCGGCTATTACGTGGTTTCTGCGTTATTCTTGCTACCATTACACGGTGTGTCACCGTTCAATTGACACTGGCGTCACGACATTCATCACCTGCCTGTTCCAGTGCTGACCTGTTTGAAGACGACAGTGAGTCCCAGGTTAGTGGGTTACCCTGCACTACAAAGCCCAGCATACCTAAAGCTACACTACTGACCCCCTGGGACACTGCAAAGGGACCAAAGGTAACCAGAATTCCGCCTCCTGTCTAGTATAAGAGCTCCAGTTCTGCTAGGTCCTTGCTTCCTGCTATAAACTGCAGCACTGTGTTCAGATTTCTAGGAAGATGAATTTTTATTCCCAGTTTCAGAGACCTGTGATTCTTATAATGCACATTTATAATATGACTATGGGAGGAATATACAGTACACCAAAATTCGATACCATGGGTGAGATTCATCAATAGTGACACAATGGATTATGGATAGTAAATTATATTGGGACAATGCTCACTGGACATGTGAGATGTCTATCTCCTTTACCTCCCCAATGGACACCAAAAATGTGTACTAAATTTTTACTAAATATAGGCTTTACTAAATGCAAGACTTTTCCAGGCAGTTCAAGTAAGTGTCACAAATAACAAATGTGTTTGGCATCTACTCTGTTTTTGAACCTTTGTACCTCTTTGCAAACGTCCCCCAAAGACATTAGGACAGGTCTGAAGGTCGTTGGAGGACAGTAGGTCTGAGGAATGTAGTCTTGCTGATAACCCTAGAAGGGCATAGAAAAAGGTCAAGTTCAAAGAAAAAGACTAAGGACAAAGAGAAGGAATGGTTAGTACTAGAGATTAGAGTTGAGCGGACACCTGGATGTTCGGGTTCGAGAAGTTCGGCCGAACTTCCCGAAAATGTTCGGGTTCGGGATCCGAACCCGATCCGAACTTCGTCCCGAACCCGAACCCCATTGAAGTAAAAAAACAGCCCAGGAAAGGGCTAGAGGGCTGCAAAAGGCAGCAACATGTAGGTAAATCCCCTGCAAACAAATGTGGATAGGGAAATGAATTAAAATAAAAATTAAATAAATAAAAATTAACCAAAATCAATTGGAGAGAGGTCCCACAGCAGAGAATCTGGCTTCACGTCACCCACCACTGGAACAGTCCATTCTCAGATATTTAGGCCCCGGCACCCAGGCAGAGGAGAGAGGTCCCGTAACAGAGAATCTGGCTTCATGTCAGCAGAGAATCAGTCTTCATGTCATAGCAGAGAATCAGGCTTCACGTCACCCACCACTGCAACAGTCCATTTTCATAAATTTAGGCCCAGCACCCAGGCAGAGGAGAGAGGTCCCGTAACAGGCAATCTGGCTTCATGTCAGCAGAGAATCAGTCTTCATATCATAGCAGAGAATCAGGCTTCACGTCAGCCACCACTGCAACAGTCCATTTTCATAAATTTAGGCCCAGCACCCAGGCAGAGGAGAGAGGTCCCGTAACAGACAATCTGGCTTCATGTCAGCAGAGAATCAGTCTTCATATCATAGCAGAGAATCAGGCTTCACGTCAGCCACCAATGCAACAGTCCATTGTCAGATATTTAGGCCCAGCACCCAGGCAGAGGAGAGAGGTGCCGTAACAGACAATCTGGCTTCATGTCAGCAGAGAATCAGTCTTCATATCATAGCAGAGAATCAGGCTTCACGTCACCCACCACTGCAACAGTCCATTTTCATAAATTTAGGCCCAGCACCCAGGCAGGGGAGAGAGGTCCCGTAACAGACAATCTGGCTTCATGTCAGCAGAGAATCAGTCTTCATGTCATAGCAGAGAATCAGGCTTCACGTCACCCACCACTGCAACAGTCCATTTTCATAAATTTAGGCCCAGCACCCAGGCAGAGGAGAGAGGTCCCGTAACAGACAATCTGGCTTCATGTCAGCAGAGAATCAGTCTTCATATCATAGCAGAGAATCAGGCTTCACGTCAGCCACCACTGCAACAGTCCATTGTCATATATTTAGGCCCAGCACCTAAGGCAGAGGAGAGAGGTCCCGTAACAGAGGATCTGGCTTCATGTCAGCAGAGAATCAGTCTTCATGTCATAGCAGAGAATCAGGCTTCACATCAGCCACCAATGCAACAGTCCATTGTCATATATTTAGGCCCAGCACCCAGGCAGAGGAGAGAGGTCCCGTAACAGACAATCTGGCTTCATGTCAGCAGAGAATCAGTCTTCATGTCATAGCAGAGAATCAGGCTTCACGTCACCCACCACTGCAACAGTCCATTTTCATAAATTTAGGCTCAGCACCCAGGCAGGGGAGAGAGGTCCCGTAACAGGCAATCTGGCTTCATGTCAGCAGAGAATCAGTCTTCATATCATAGCA